>NC_135699.1:18286629-18499129 GCF_964276395.1 Gasterosteus aculeatus
AGACACGCAGGACTGGGGGGAGACACGCAGGACTGGGGGGGAGACACGCAGGACTGGGGGGGAGACACGCAGGACTGGGGGGGAGACACGCAGGACTGGGGGGGAGACACGCAGGACTGGGGGGAGACACGCAGGACTGGGGGGGAGACACGCAGGACTGGGGGGGAGACACGCAGGACTGGGGGGAGACACGCAGGACTGGGGGGGAGACACGCAGGACTGGGGGGGAGACACGCAGGACTGGGGGGGAGACACGCAGGACTGGGGGGGAGACACGCAGGACTGGGGGGGAGACACGCAGGACTGGGGGGAGACACGCAGGACTGGGGGGGAGACACGCAGGACTGGGGGGGAGACACGTGAGAGGCAGGAGAAAAAGGGGAAGAGGAACAGTGGCCGAAGAGAGGAAAAAATGACAGGCGACGTCCAAGCTGATTAAACGAGGAGGACATGCTGTGTCCTGTGTTCAGGGCCGGCGGCCGTACAGGAAATCTGTGATGTAAACGGAAAAAAGTGTCGATGGAAATTGAGACCGGAGTCAGAAAACGTGTACGAGCTGTAATTCTCGCACGTGCCACTGGGGGGCAGCAGCGCTGGAGTTATTCAGGAGAGACCAGCCCAGTTAAAGGGCCCCGACGGCTAAACCCGAGCCAGTCCAAGACGAGTTGGGAACGTTAAAGCAGCCTGACGCATAAGTTTGATGAAGGCCGTGTGGGAAAAGACGGTGTTGTCAGCCCTGTGAAGCGTAGCGAGCAGCTGCTCCGGTGCTTCCTGGGACCCAGCGGGACGGTGGACTCCGGTTGTGCGGCGACTATAAAGTAACTGAACACTGAAACACACCCACTACCGCGCATTGAAGAAGTGCCGGCAGCGTTATGTGGGGGAAACATATTCAGCCGCCTGCCAACAGGTCCTTCTGGATGACGAGTCCAAAAAGTACACAACTGTGAAGACGCACAAGGGACTGTTTGTGTGCAATCGGCTTTGCTTTGGCATTAATTCTGCTGTCAGTATCCAAAGGATCATGGAAAACGTGATGAAGGATCTGAACGTCGTGGTCCATGTGGATGACCTGCTGGTGAGGGGCAGGGATGAAACGGAGCGTCTGATGAACCTGGACAGGGTTCTACAGCGAGACAAGAAAATGGCCTGAGAGTAAAAAAGGCAAAGTGAGACTTCTGAAAAACACAAATCGAGTACCTAGGTCACATGTTGGATGAAAAAGGAGTCTATCCTTCTAGGGAGAAGGTCAGAGCCGTGCATGATGCTCCAGCATACAAAGGTGGGCTATTATACTATCTGCCTTTGACTATCACATAACCTATCAGAAGAACACGGCAACGCAGAGGGTCTGTCCCGTGTCCCACTGCCGGAAACTACAGACGCAGAAAATGACAGCAGGCTTACATGCTCCACTCTGTGAACATCTGGAAGATGCACCACTGAGTGCTAAACAGATTTCCAAGGCAACACGCAAAGATGCAGAGCTATCTAAGCTGAGTTATTGTACCATTAACACGCTTTGTTTAAACTGCCGGTCGTTGTGGTGTGGTCTGTGTTAAGGATGTGGTCTGGGTTAAGGATGTGGTGTGGTCTGGGTTAAGGATGTGGTCTGGGTTAAGGATGTGGTGTGGTCTGGGTTAAGGATGTGGTCTGGGTTAAGGATGTGGTGTGGTCTGGGTTAAGGATGTGGTCTGGGTTAAGGATGTGGTCTGGGTTAAGGATCTGGTCTGGGTTAAGGATGTGGTCTGGGTTAAGGATCTGGTGTGGGTTAAGGATCTGGTGTGGGTTAAGGATGTGGTCTGGGTTAAGGATGTGGTCTGGGTTAAGGATGTGGTCTGGGTTAAGGATCTGGTGTGGGTTAAGGATCTGGTCTGGGTTAAGGATCTGGTCTGGGTTAAGGATGTGGTCTGGGTTAAGGATGTGGTCTGGGTTAAGGATCTGGTGTGGGTTAAGGATGTGGTCTGGGTTAAGGATGTGGTCTGGGTTAAGGATGTGGTCTGGGTTAAGGGTCTGGTCTGGGTTAAGGATGTGGTGTGGTCTGGGTTAAGGATCTGGTGTGGGTTAAGGATCTGGTCTGGTCTGGGTTAAGGATGTGGTCTGGTCTGGTCTGGGTTAAGGATCTGGTCTGGGTTAAGGATCTGGTGTGGGTTAAGGATCTGGTGTGGGTTAAGGATCTGGTGTGGGTTAAGGATGTGGTCTGGGTTAAGGATCTGGTCTGGTCTGGGTTAAGGATGTGGTGTGGGTTAAGGATGTGGTCTGGGTTAAGGATCTGGTGTGGGTTAAGGATCTGGTGTGGGTTAAGGATGTGGTCTGGGTTAAGGATGTGGTCTGGTTGGGGTTAAGGATCTGGTGTGGGTTAAGGATCTGGTGTGGGTTAAGGATGTGGTCTGGGTTAAGGATGTGGTCTGGTTGGGGTCGGGTCTCGCTCTTGTCATGTCGTTAAACGGCGTGTGAGAGCGTTGGGCGGCGAGGGGCCCAAACCTCAACGTATACTCATGAAGTCCATCAGTGATTGGCTGACTGCTTCTTAGACCCTTTGGGACCGAGCCGAGCCCAGCAGAGACCAGCAGAGACCAGCGCACAGGACTGTAGGAGAACCATGTAGTTTGTGCAGATATCTTGATTTACAAATAATACCAGGTACATGATCCACGTCCAGAAACACAAATATTGACCACTTGTAAAATGTATTTTTAATACAATAAAGAACAAAAGCGTTGTTGCTCATGTTGGGGCCCCGTTGCCCTCATGGACGTGACGTACTGGGTAGATGTTTAAAGAGGTCTACTCGTGCAAGCAGCAGTTTATTGATTCAGCACTTTAAGGTTTTAAAGTGTTTTAATTTGAATGAAATTAAATAAAATCATAAAACTACAACAATGCAATTAAATGGAAATAGCCAAAAGAAATATAAAGATAAATAGATAATAATACAAAAAAGTTGTGACTGTTGGTTGAAACCTTCTTCTTTGTTGGTGGCAGCCGCCTCCTCGTGGACATGGAACGTACTTTCATCGCCGTGAAGCCCGATGGCGTGCAGAGGGGACTCTGTGGCGACGTCATGAAGCGCTTCGAGCAGAGAGGCTTCAGGTTGGTGGCGGCCAAGTTCATGCAGGTAAACACAACCAGACTTGTCAGCAGCGATTTACTTCACAATGATGGAGATCATCTCTTACCATTAAACTGTCATTCGTTGTTTTTGAATATGTTGAAACGTACGTTTAAATACATTGGTGTCGTACTCGCACATGTCAGCAGTGAAGTACTCGTTTAAAGGCCTCTGAGAAGTCGCTATAAGGACACATGGAGATCACATTGTATCAGATCTCACAAGCTAATGGTGTTAAAAGATGGAAACGGCTTATCCGTCATACCGGGACAATCCCAGCCGACTCCGGGCGGCAGACAGGGGACAGTTGTGGTACTTGTACTACTGAATGGTGGTACTTGCAGTACTGAACGCTATTCCGTGTGTTTTCAGTCCTCTGAGGACCACATGAAGCAGCACTACCTGGACCTGAAGGACATGCCTTTCTACGCAGGACTCTGCAAGTACATGTCCTCTGGACCCGTCTTCGCCATGGTAACACACCAACACAAATGACCACGTACACACAATGAACGCACACAGTCATCTTGTGCATCTAAAAGATCATTTCTTTGCCTTTGCTGAATTTTCCAAAAGTACCGTAATTTACGGCCTATAGAGCGCACCTGAATATAAGCCACACCCCCTAAATTTACAACAATCAAAACGATGAGTACAACGATGAGTACAACGATGAGTACAACGATGTGTACAACGATGTGTACAACGATGAGTACAACGATGAGTACAACGATGAGTACAACGATGTGTACAACGATGAGTACAACAATGTGTACATCTATAAGCTGCAGGTGTTCGCGCGGCAGAAAAACGACTGCTGACGCAGAGTCGGGGTTCTTCACATCGCGTCTCCAGTGTCTCACCGTTCATTCATTCGTTCATTCGTTCATTCATTCATTCATTCATAAGTTCACGTGCAGCCGCTCTGTTTCCTTCTCCCTAACTTGCACCCGTCTGTCTCGCTCGCTCGTTGAAACATCGTCTGCAGCGTTGTCTCCGCCGCACGGTTCAAAGCGTCTGGAAAAAGTAGCCGTATTTACGGTAGTTGTAATTCTCATGTAAAGACGTGTTACATTTGTGGTTAAATTAAGAGAGACTTGCTAAACTTTGTACTTTCATACTTTTCTCAGTGAATATTTCCAATAATCCATAGATCACAATTCATACCAAAGCATTGAAGACATGGTTTTTGAAAAGCAGTGAAAACAAAGCCACAGAAATACATTTTAATGAATAAAATGAACAGTGAGAAGAATCGGTTCACCAGCGTCGCTTCTTTGAGGTCGGTTTGGGATTTTAAAGTGTTTGTCGGCAACGTAATGACAGATGGAAGAAGGCATATTAGTGGCCATTGATGCTAAGCTAGGCTACCCACAGAAACGAGAGAGGATTTTTATAACACACAGGTGTGTTGCAGGTGTGGGAGGGTCAGGGTATCGTGAAGCTGGCCAGGATGATGCTCGGTGAGACCAACCCGGCCGACTCCAAGCCCGGAAGCATCCGCGGAGACTTCTGCATCAACATCGGCAGGTGAGGCGGGTAACCGGTACGAAACCTTTAACGGGACTTACGACGACTTTTCATGACGCCATCGTTTCCCAAATCTCGGCTTTCCTCAGGAACATCATCCACGGCAGCGACACCCTGGAGAACGCCAAGCGCGAGATCGCCCTGTGGTTCAAGGACCAGGAGTTCGTCACTTACACCCCCTGTGCCCAGGCCTTCCTGTACGAGTAACGCGGCCAATCGGCAATCAGAACGCCCACTCAGCTGGAGCCCCGCCCCCTCCCACCTGTCAGACCCTGACAGCACCTCAATATATCAATAAAGTCTCATGCCAACGTGACGTCGGTTGTGTCTATTCAGTTAAGTCACAAGGTACATGATGTAAAATATTATAAAAAGTGGAGTCATAATAAAGTACGAGGTGGAAATTAAAAGTCATAAAAGTCGTAGTACACTATGTTATAATGAGTCATTGTGTAGTAAAGGATAAAAAGTCATTAAATATATGTAGAAATGTAAATCATATCAGGTCACCAATATTCATCACAATGACAGTTTGTCATAAAATAACAATCTCAGCGCTGCAGGTTTATTGCTACTGAAGTTTTTCATACTTAACAAGAAGAAAGGATGACTGCCTCTAATATATAAACTCTTTACTATTGAATATTTTGCCCCAACGCTTTTCTGTGTTAAAAAAGTTAAGTTTCAAAATAAAAGCACCGACGCGCTTCAGACTTTACCACAGAAGGATTAAAGTGAAGAGTTTGAAATAGTTTGACATCAAGTCTGTGAGGAGAAGAAAAGCTTCTGGTGGTTCTTGTCTTTACTGATACAATTTACAACTTCGCTAAATCGCAGAAGAAGAAAACAGTGAATAAAACACACAATGATTGTTACCTTCTGATTGATGTGAGTCCTTCAAGTGTTACATCGTCTTAAACAATAATGCTGCACAATGAATGAACACGCACACATACACACACACACATACGCACACATGCACACACACACATGCACACACACACATACGCACACATACACACACACACATACACACACACACATACGCACACATACACACACACATACGCACACATGCACACACACACATACACACACACACATACGCACACATGCACACACACACACACGCACACATACGCACGCACACATACACACACATGCACATACACGCACATACACACACATACATACACACACATACACACATACACATACATACACACACACACACACGCACACACATACGCACACATACACACACACATACGCACACATGCACACACACACATACACACACACACATACGCACACATGCACACACACACACACGCACACATACGCACGCACACATACACACACATGCACATACACACACATACACAGACACACACATACATACACACACATACACACACACACATACACATACATACACACACACACACACACACACACACATACACACACCTACACAGACACACACATACATACACACACATACACACACACATACGCACGCACACACATACACGCACACACACACACACACACACAGACACACACATACATACACACACATACACACACACACACACATACACATACATACACACACACACACATACACACACCTACACAGACACATACACACATACACATATACACACGCACACACACACACATACATGCACGCACACATACACACACATATACACACATACACACACACATACACACACACACACACATACATACACATACATACACACACACACACATACACACACCTACATAGACACATACACACATACACATATACACACGCACACACACACACACACACACACACACATACACACACACACGCACACACACACATGCACGCACACATACACACACATATACACACACACACACACACACACATACACACACCTACACAGACACATACACACATACACATATACACACGCACACACACACACACACATACACACACACATGCACACACATACACACCTTCGCCTTCGGAGGCGGATTGAGTGAAACAACACTGATAATAGTTAGTGGTCATAGCAAGGCATTGTGGGGGATCTGAGGCGTATTCAGCACCAGCTGGAGAGTGCGCGCTGTACCTTTAAGACCACCTGGAGTCAGACCGGTCGAGCAGCCCCAGGTGAGACTCACCTGGACATTCTGCCAGAGGAGGGACCGAAGCTTTCAAAGAGTGAATAACGATAAAAGTAAGCGTGAGAAGCGATAATTAATTGTTAGATGGATCCAAATAAAGAGAGAGAAGAAGACGTAGAAGATTTACGAGTGGATCCACGCCCTGAAGAGGAGGAAGCTCCTCTTCATCAGCTCATATCTCACATGACCTGTTTTATAACTTTTAAATACTCTTCAACACACGGCTGTAATGTTATACTTTACTATCTGGCTGCTGATACTTACACAACCTTCTCTGATGACGGTCTTCTTCTACTGACGTAAAAGTTCCATTCAAGCAGAGCTGCTGTCAACAAACAGGACCAAAGACTCTGCTCGGAGATCAGGTCACAAAGTTCACTGAGATCCTCCTGCAGAAACATCTCAGCCCCTCACAGCCGGTTTCAACCAGCCAGACGTCAACCTTTGAGTTGACACGCGATCCGCCTGAATCACCTGAAGGCAAATACCTGCTGAGCTCAGACCTGCACCACAAACACCACCTGCACTACCACAAACACCACCTGCACTGATACACAAACACCACCTGCACTGACACCACAAACACCACCTGCACTGACACCACAAACACCACTTGCAGTGATACACAAACACCACCTGCACTGATACCACAAACACCACCTGCACTGATACAAAAACACCACCTGCACTGATACACAAACACCACCTGCACTGATACACAAACACCACCTGCACTACCACAAACACCACCTGCACTGACACCACAAACACCACTTGCACTGATACACAAACACCACCTGCACTGATACCACAAACACCACTTGCACTGATACACAAACACCACCTGCACTGACACCACAAACACCACTTGCACTGATACACAAACACCACCTGCACTGACACCACAAACACCACCCGCACTGATACACAAACACCACCTGCACTGACACCACAAACACCACCTGCACTGACACCACAAACACCACCTGCACTGACACCACAAACACCACCTGCACTGACACCACAAACACCACCTGCACTGATACCACAAACACCACCTGCACTGATACCACAAACACCACCTGCACTGATACACAAACACCACCTGCACTGATACCACAAACACCACCTGCACTGATACACAAACACCACCTACACTGATACACAAACACCACCTGCACTGATACCACAAACACCACCTGCACTGATACACAAACACCACCTGCACTGACACCACAAACACCACCTACACTGATACACAAACACCACCTGCACTGACACCACAAACACCACCTACACTGATACACAAACACCACCTGCACTGACACCACAAACACCACCTGCACTGATACACAAACACCACCTACACTACTACCACAAACACCACCTGCACTGACACCACAAACACCACCTGCACTGACACCACAAACACCACTTGCAGTGATACACAAACACCACCTGCACTGATACCACAAACACCACCTGCACTGATACAAAAACACCACCTGCACTGATACACAAACACCACCTGCACTGATACACAAACACCACCTGCACTACCACAAACACCACCTGCACTGACACCACAAACACCACTTGCACTGATACACAAACACCACCTGCACTGACACCACAAACACCACCTGCACTGACACCACAAACACCACCTGCACTGACACCACAAACACCACTTGCACTGATACACAAACACCACCTGCACTGACACCACAAACACCACCCGCACTGATACACAAACACCACCTGCACTGACACCACAAACACCACCTGCACTGATACACAAACACCACCTGCACTACCACAAACACCACCTGCACTGACACCACAAACACCACTTGCACTGATACACAAACACCACCTGCACTGACACCACAAACACCACCTGCACTGACACCACAAACACCACCTGCACTGACACCACAAACACCACTTGCACTGATACACAAACACCACCTGCACTGACACCACAAACACCACCCGCACTGATACACAAACACCACCTGCACTGACACCACAAACACCACCTGCACTGATACACAAACACCACCTGCACTGACACCACAAACACCACCTGCACTGACACCACAAACACCACCTGCACTGATACACAAACACCACCTGCACTGACACCACAAACACCACCTGCACTGACACCACAAACACCACCTGCACTGATACACAAACACCACCTGCACTGATACCACAAACACCACCTGCACTGATACACAAACACCACCTACACTGATACACAAACACCACCTGCACTGACACCACAAACACCACCTACACTGATACACAAACACCACCTGCACTGACACCACAAACACCACCTGCACTGACACCACAAACACCACCTGCACTGATACACAAACACCACCTACACTACTACCACAAACACCACCTGCACTGACACCACAAACACCACCTGCACTGACACCACAAACACCACTTGCAGTGATACACAAACACCACCTGCACTGATACCACAAACACCACCTGCACTGATACAAAAACACCACCTGCACTGATACACAAACACCACCTGCACTGATACACAAACACCACCTGCACTACCACAAACACCACCTGCACTGACACCACAAACACCACTTGCACTGATACACAAACACCACCTGCACTGATACCACAAACACCACTTGCACTGATACACAAACACCACCTGCACTGACACCACAAACACCACTTGCACTGATACACAAACACCACCTGCACTGACACCACAAACACCACCCGCACTGATACACAAACACCACCTGCACTGACACCACAAACACCACCTGCACTGACACCACAAACACCACCTGCACTGACACCACAAACACCACCTGCACTGACACCACAAACACCACCTGCACTGATACCACAAACACCACCTGCACTGATACCACAAACACCACCTGCACTGATACACAAACACCACCTGCACTGATACCACAAACACCACCTGCACTGATACACAAACACCACCTACACTGATACACAAACACCACCTGCACTGATACCACAAACACCACCTGCACTGATACACAAACACCACCTGCACTGACACCACAAACACCACCTACACTGATACACAAACACCACCTGCACTGACACCACAAACACCACCTACACTGATACACAAACACCACCTGCACTGACACCACAAACACCACCTGCACTGACACCACAAACACCACCTTCACTGATACACAAACACCACCTACACTACTACCACAAACACCACCTGCACTGACACCACAAACACCACCTGCACTGACACCACAAACACCACCTGCACTGATACACAAACACCACCTGCACTGACACCACAAACACCACCTGCACTGATACACAAACACCACCTGCACTGACACCACAAACACCACCTGCACTGACACCACAAACACCACCTGCACTGATACACAAACACCACCTGCACTGACACCACAAACACCACCTGCACTGATACACAAACACCACCTGCACTGATACACAAACACCACCTGCACTGACACCACAAACACCACTTGCACTGATACACAAACACCACCTGCACTGACACCACAAACACCACCTGCACTGATACACAAACACCACCTGCACTGATACACAAACACCACCTGCACTGACACCACAAACACCACCTGCACTGACACCACAAACACCACCTGCACTGATACCACAAACACCACCTGCACTGATACCACAAACACCACTTGCACTGATACACAAACACCACCTGCACTGACACCACAAACACCACCTGCACTGATACACAAACACCACCTGCACTGATACACAAACACCACCTGCACTGACACCACAAACACCACCTGCACTGACACCACAAACACCACCTGCACTGATACCACAAACACCACCTGCACTGATACACAAACACCACCTACACTGATACACAAACACCACCTGCACTGATACCACAAACACCACCTGCACTGATACACAA
This sequence comes from Gasterosteus aculeatus, assembly GCF_964276395.1. Lineage (NCBI taxonomy): Eukaryota > Metazoa > Chordata > Actinopteri > Perciformes > Gasterosteidae > Gasterosteus > Gasterosteus aculeatus. Next base: position 18,297,453 of record NC_135699.1, read on the forward strand.
ACACCACCTGCACTGACACCACAAACACCACCTACACTGACACCACAAACACCACCTGCACTGATACACAAACACCACCTGCACTAATACCACAAACACCACCTACACTAATACCACAAACACCACCTGCACTGATACACAAACACCACCTGTACTACTACCACAAACACCACCTACACTAATACCACAAACACCACCTACACTGACACCACAAACACCACCTACACTGACACCACAAACACCACCTACACTGATACCACAAACACCACCTGCACTACTACCACAAACACCACCTACACTGACACCACAAACACAACCTACACTGATACCACAAACACCACCTGCACTACTACCACAAACACCACCTACACTGACACCACAAACACCACCTACACTGACACCACAAACACAACCTACACTGATACCACAAACACCACCTGCACTACTACCACAAACACCACCTACACTGATACCACAAACACCACCTACACTGACACCACAAACACCACCTGCACTACTACCACAAACACCACCTGCACTGATACCACAAACACCACCTGCACTACTACCACAAACACCACCTGCACTACCACAAACACCACCTGCACTACTACCACAAACACCACCTACACTGACACCACAAACACCACCTGCACTACTACCACAAACACCACCTGCACTGATACCACAAACACCACCTGCACTACTACCACAAACACCACCTGCACTACCACAAACACCACCTGCACTACTACCACAAACACCACCTACACTGACACCACAAACACCACCTGCACTACCACAAACACCACCTGCACTACTACCAAAAACACCACCCCCACTACTACCACAAACACCACCTACAGCGATACCCCCACCTACATTAGTGTAGACCACCAGCACCACCGCGTCCATGTGAGGTTTGTTTTTTGAGCTAAATGCATTGATTCATATGATGTGATTTATTTGTTAAGAGATATTTTTCTGTTTAGTTAAATGTGCCGTCAAACATTTCGCTGACTAACTCACAATGTCACATATTCTTTCTATAAATCCAGTTTTTAACAAAGTGGTTCTTCTCAATAACATATCAATCAAAAAGTTTTACAGAGAGATAGAATTTTCTCCCTGTATTTTGCTTCTCACTTGTTGGCCTTTGAGTTTTTTAGGTGTATGGAGTGACACACCTTGTGTACCTGCAGGCCATAAATCCCGCCCTCTCAGGTTAGAGCAGTTAAGGAAGGTGCTGCAGGCAAATTACCTGAATGCTGACAGGTTATTGATTGCGGAGGGCGGATAGTATGTGTGCCAGCATGTGTGTGTGTGTCACACAATAGATTCCAGTCGTTAAACACAACCGACGCCAACGTCCTGTCACAGTGTGTTCTGAGGATTTGTGGGATCGAATATTTTCTGAGCATGTTCAAGCGACAGCAAGAGCAGGAACATGACAAAACACACAAGACAAAAATGATGATTCTGCAGAACATTATTACAAGAAAGCCATAAAGGTGCAACACATGCCTTCAAACTTCAAACAGGGCCGCCTCGAGTGTCCGATCGGTCCGCTGGGCGATTTGGCCAAGTAGGAAACTTACAGACAGGTTATTTACTTACATAGTGTAGCAGGGCCCGTTGTTGGATGCTTTACTTTGTAATGAGATGAATTTCATGCAGGAAAACCTATTAACCTGCGGCTTATTCAACAGTGCAGCTAATGTATAATTTTTTAAGGGCTAACTGGCGAGAGCGAGATAATGCGCCGAGGAAGACGTTTGATTGTGTTTCGAACATCCATATTGGGCATCATATTCACACTCATGGAAAATCGTTTCACTTCCAGGTTCTAAAGTCTTGCGTGTGTTGCAGAGTTGCAAAAGCTCCTCAATCTGATCCGTTCTCTGGTAAAAGGACGCAGTCAGCAGACCAATCACAGCCTTGTGCGCTGCGGGAGGCTGCGTAGCAAAAGACACGCAACGGGCTCCAGTTTCTGCTGCTTTTCTACCTTTAAAGTTAAGATTTGAAAACCCTCTGTAGATTAAGTCTTGGTGTATTCCTTTTTATTGAAATCTCTGTTTTTATTTGTTCATTTAACAGCAAATGGGAATGAGTCCAGTTTACACACCTCTTTTCTAAATGCAGTGGCGTGATGGTGTGCAGCACATTCCTGTTGGTTGGTGCTGCTCGGATGGGAACAAGCCTGAGGCAGAACACCACGCAGTCACACCCAAGCTGGAACGCATTCAAATCATTCATTTTAGTGTTTTGAGACGGCTCCAGGACGCATTTGTGGGCACATAGAGAATCTGTCGATGCGTCGGCCTGGTTTGTAATAACCGTATTACTTATTACATAATGCATTAAAACACAGCTACCAATCATGAGGAAAATGACTGAATTTAGACAAAGTGTGTCCATGTGAAGTTGTCTGTGTCTACAAATATTTCAACTAAAATTCTCAAGGTTTATTTCTGTAAAACAGTTTCAGGTCCAATATTTAAATGAACTTTAATAAAGCAATAAGGTACTTTAGGCAGTACTTTATCTTCAACAATGTAACAGTAACAACGCCCTCAAATACGGTTACCAGCTAAATTATAATTAGTCAGTAAATAGCTGCCTTTCAGCACAAAATAGTAACGTTGTATATCGCATCTCATGGAGACAAGTAGTCTCAGCATCGTGTGTCCCACCGTCTCATTCATTCACATCATGACGTCCACCTTAATTGTCCGGTTGCAAAAGCTCGCATTGCCCGAAACTGATCATTTGTGGGATTTTGGTTTTTTTTGGCGCTCGCCACCATAGATGTTATATAAAATCGCCATCGAGCTAAAAGCTAAAATGTCAACTAACGGATGCACAGAAGCTAACCTGCTACTCACGCTCGGGTCAATGTGAACAGCAACTGTCCATTATCGTCCAATAATGTCCCCCCCGTGACTCACTCTCGGCCAATCAGAACGCTGGATTTCATCTACCTGTATTATACATTGAATTGAAATGAGTAAATCTGGGGCTAAAGGATAATCGGTTCATGCAGGACTGATTTGTGACTGTGTGAACACTGAAAACCATGAAACCATGCTTTCTCAATCTGTTAAAGATAAAGTCAGTTGTGGCTTGAGAACTCTTAACAGCAGATGAACACTGTGGTTGTCGTTAATTCTCCGTGTGAGGAAACATCAGCCAGGCTTTGGTGACCCGCTGTGGGTTTGTTTAATTGATCTCGCTCTTTGTCCTGAACAGTACAAGGTTTAATCCTTTAAACCATAGTCGCCTGCAGCCAAGAGCTTGTCAACGCATCAAATAGTTAACAACAGATCTGAGTCAGGACTTGCCCTGCAGCTCGGATCGTTTCTGAAGATGCCCCAGCACGCAGCAGGCCGACACACCCATTAACCTTTAGAGCTGAAAGAGAACAGGTGCCTCGAAGGGGCCCAACCTCCTCCTCTCCGAACAGTATAAAGATAAAAAGGCGCTCTATCGGCTCCTCACTCACCGCTATCAGGCTGAAGCAGATAGTGATCCTCCTCATCAACGCTTAATCATGTTCAACTACAGCTCCTCCAGGAGCTCCATGTCGGGTGGAGGCGGAAACAGAGGTTATAGCAGCAACTCCATGTACGGTGGAGCCGGAGGCTCCTCTGTTAAGATCTCTAGCGGCTCCTCCTTGTTTTCAAGCGGTGGAGGTGGTGGAGGAGGCTATGGCTTCGGCTACGGTGGTGGTGGAGGAGGAGGTGGAGGTGGAGGTTCAGGGTTTGGTTTTGGCGCTGGTGGCGGCGGCGGCGCTGGAGGAGGTGGTGGTGGAGGTGACATCTCTGCCAACGAGAAGGCCACCATGCAGAATTTGAACGACCGGCTGGCCAGCTACCTAGAGAAGGTCCGCCTGCTGGAGACAGCCAACTCGGAGCTGGAGCTGAAGATCAGGCAGTTCCTGGAGAGCAAGACGTCTCCGTCCTCCAGGGACTACAGCGCCTTCTACGCCACCATCGCAGAGCTGCAGGGAAAGGTAGGATCACTTTGGAGTCATGTGTCCCCCAAACAGGAAGCGCTGCAGTGTTCATCTATAAGTTACAACGTCAAGATGAATCAATTGGGATCCAAATATCAACTTTAAAATCAGCAGCTGTATTACTGTCTAGCGATGTAGTTAACTTAGCAACAACAAAAAAGAGAGTGACATCAGGTAAACACTGACTGTGAGATGATTGACTGCTCTTCTGGTTTTAAAGATACAAAGAGCTAGTTTCCTGACGTGGTTCCTTTTCCGTCTACGTAGATGACACAAGAAACTTCTTTTTTTTATACCACCCAGATCCAAGCCGCCACCAAAGTCAACGGCGGCATCTACCTCTCCATCGACAACGCCAAGCTGGCCGCCGATGACTTCCGGCTCAAGTCAGTGAAAGATCTTGTCAAGCCGAATGCTTAAAGATTCCTTTGCTCGCTTCGTTCTCCCTTTTTGACACTTTGTTGCGTTTGCAGATTTGAGAGCGAGCTGGCCATGCGTCAGTCGGTGGAGGCCGACATCGCCGGTCTGAGGCGGGTCCTGGACGAGCTAACCCTGAGCCGGACCGATCTGGAGATGCAGATTGAGGGCCTGAGGGAGGAACTGATCTTCCTGAAAAAGAACCATGAGGAGGAGCTGATGTCCATGCGGACACAGATGAGCGGCCAAGTCAATGTGGAGGTGGACGCCGCACCGGGACCAGACCTCAACAAGCTCATTGCCGAAATTCGTGAGCAGTATGAAGCAAACACCGCCAAAAACCAGAGGGAGCTGGAGGCCTGGTTCCAGAGCAAGGTAAGGCCGTTAAACCTAACGATAAACATCTCAGCAACCACTACGGGATGGATGGTCGATGACATAGTTGTTGCATTGTGTCCTTAATGTAGTCGGAAGCACTGAACCAGGAGGTGGCCATCAACACCGAGGTCATCAATACGTCCAAGTCTGAGCTCACAGATCTGAAGCGGACTCTGCAGGGTCTAGAGATCGAGCTGCAGTCTCAGCTCAGCATGGTGAGCGTCTCTTTTATTTCTTGAGGTCTTCTAACCTAACCGAACTAACCAAGCTGCGCTCTCCTCTGCTCCCACAGAAATCGTCCATGGAGGCCACCCTTGCCGAGACCCAGAACCGCTACTCGATACAGCTGTCCGGGTACCAGAACCAGGTTAGCGCCATGGAGGGGCAGCTGATGCAACTAAGGGGCGACCTGGAGCGGCAGGGACGAGAATACCAGATGCTGCTGGACATCAAGACCCGGCTGGAGATGGAAATTGCCGAGTACCGGAGGCTCCTGGACGGGGAAGGCGGCGGCAGCAGCAGGTGAGACGACGACAAGGACATTTAAGGGCTGAACTTCTAAAATGTTTGTGTTTGACTCTGACTCAGAGCAGTAATATGACTTTTCACCACGTTTTGATCACCATGATGTCAAAAAATTTGAATTATTTTGGAGTTCAACATTTTTGACTTTGCTTGCTCAGGATTTTTAGCCCTAATTCTCTCTCTCTCTCCAGCAGGTCCTCCAAAACCACCACCACCACCATCACCAGCGGCGCCGGCAGCACCGGCAGCAGCAGCAGCAGCAGCACCAAAGTCACCAAATACATAGCCATCACACAAGACATTGTGGACGGGAAGGTGGTGAGCACTTCAGAGGAGGTCGTTAAATAGATCCGGCAACTCCAGCTAGATCTGTCTCGCAGAAACAAACCAATAAAAGTTTCACAATAAAAGCTGTGTCTGTCAAACGTTTTGTCTGAGACTGCAGTTCCTATAATGGCCACCAGGGTAATGAGCATCCAATTACATATTTATAATGCAACAAACACATCTAATGAGTCCTGAAGGACATTTTTTAAATGATTCATTCATATAGTAGCATAGGAGGAGGTGACTAAAAATTTCTATATCATCATTTCACAAAAAAGTACAATATTTGTCTCTGGGATGTACTGTAGTATAAAGTACTCCATAAACCTCTGAGCTGTAGAACAGTAGAAAGTACTCCATTTACCTCTGAGATGTAGTAGTACCTTTGAGAAAGTACTCCTACTAGTAACTCTGATAGTATGGTAGAAAGTACTACATGTACCTCTTGAGTAAAGTACTACGGAGATGTAGTACGGTAGAAAGTACTCCATTTACCTCTGAGATGTAGTAGTACCTTTGAGAAAGTACTCCTACTAGTAACTCTGATAGTATGGTAGAAAGTACTACATGTACCTCTTGAGTAAAGTACTACGGAGATGTAGTACGGTAGAAAGTACTGTATGTACCTCTGATATGTAGTACAGTAGGTTTAGAATATTTAAATACAGGAAACACTCATCCAATTATCCTTTGATCCCACGAGGACATCGTAGGAATTATCGAGACCTTAAAGGTATAAAACAAGTCGTCCAACATCATCTAAAAACGTCAGCAGCAGAGAGACGACGTGTAGTGATGTTCTGTTAACTCGTACCCTTTGTAACGGCCCTCGGGGGTATTTATGGACCTCTGAGGTGAACCCCCCCCCCCTCCCCAGGACCCCCGGCGTGTCTCACACATGAGAGAAAGAAGTGTTTGGACAAAGCATCAATATGTTCATGGGTATTCATCAATAAGGTGACAATGTGGAATGGAGGAGCGCTACAGGATCTCATGGGGGGGTTGTGAGATCTCATGGCAGGTCTAAGCCTGCAGGGGGTGTGAGAACCAGATATCAGAACATTCCATCTCAACGAGACGTGTACTTAACATTCCTGCTGTGACATCTCCGGTTAGTTACCGACCCCCTACCAGCCCCCCCCCCCCCCCCCCCCCGCGGCTTGAACCCCTCCCTCACCGTCCAGGGATCCATTAAAGCGCACCAGGTCTGAGCAGCTGCATTCTCGCCTCAACATCCAAAGCAGGAAGACCTTCCTCCGTCATGTCCAGCTACACCCGCTCCGTCAACTTCTCCGGGGGCCGCCTCGGCGCCCCCAGGGCCCCAAGCGTGTACGCCGGCGCCGGAGGGTCTGGGGTCCGCATCTCCAGTGTGAGCGCTCCCAGGAACTTCTCCTCCGGTGGTGGGGGCTTCAACCTGTCGGACGCCCTAGACATCTCCGACAACAAGAAGGTGGCCATGCAGAACCTGAACGAGCGGCTCGGGTCCTACCTGCAGAACGTCCGCAGCCTGGAGACCGCCAACGCAGACCTGGAGCTCAAGATCAAGAGGTTCCTGGAGAGCAAGACCAGACCTGAGAACCACGACTGCGTGGCCTTGAAGGCCTCCATCAGAGAGCTCCAGGACCAGGTGAGTCTCCGTCTGGAGGTCATATCTGAATAGATCCCACTCAGGTGTACAGGTGGTTTAGGAGAGAAGCTTCATTACTCCCTTCACACTCTACATGCACATACACTTGTATGGTGCACTTTATTTAAATTCATCTTGCACTATGTTGTTCTTGCATCTCTGTCTCTCTGTCTTTGTCTTGTTGTCCATCGTCTTACTGTCTGATGTTATGCAGCAACGGCAAAGACAATTTCCTTGTATGTCTAACATATTTTGATAATAAATGTCCCTGATTCCTGCAAGGTAAACACAGATGCCCCCCCCCCCCCCCCCCCCTCCCCACCAGCTCCAGCTCTGGTTTCACAGAAACATGCACTTCTACAGATGTAGGCTGTCTTCAATCCCAGAATGGAGGTTCTTTATGTTCTGAGAACCAGATGAGACGAATATGGCCTTCAGCGACTAAAATATGAAATGTTAAAATCAAACTTCTCTTTGTGCTTCAGATCCTCTTCGCCACCGGAACCAACGGATCTCTGTATCTGGCCATCGACAACGCCAAGCTGGCTGCTGATGACTTCAGGGTCAAGTGAGACCACCACACCTGGACCTCACATCTGCTCCCCCATGTCATGTTCTTCACTAAAGGTCTCCTCCGCTGGTCCGCAGGTTTGAGAGCGAGCTGGCCATGCGTCAGTCGGTCGAGGCCGATGTGTCTGGGCTGAAGAGGGTCCTCGACGAGCTGACCCTGGGGAGGTGCGACCTGGAGATGCAGATCGAGGGCCTGAGGGAGGAGCTGATCCAGCTAAAGAAGAACCACGAGGAGGTGGGCCCATCAACTTCATTCTTTATAGTTCATTATTATCGTTTATATTATTTTTCAGGTGGCACGGTGGCGTGGTGGTCAGCACTGTCGCCTCACACCAAGAAGGTCCTGGTTCCACTCCACCCAGTGGCCTTTCTGTGTGGAGTCTGCATGTTCTCCCCGTGTCTGCGTGGGTTCTCTGGCTTCCTCCCACAGTCCAGAGACCTGCTCTGGGGATCAGATTGATTGGGGACTCTAAATTACCTGTAGGTGTGTGAATGGTTGTGTGTCTCCGTGTAGCCCTGTGATTGGCTGGCGACCCGTCCAGGATGAACCCGTCTATTGGCTGGGATGGACCCAGTGCAGGATAAGTGGTTTGACAATGGATGGATATTATTTTTCACTTATTATTCTGCAAAGAATTAAACCATCTGATGTGACCGTAGTCACACGAATGAAACTTCACGCCTCACATGTCTTCAGAATTCAGTCAAATTCTTATTTAATGAGAATTCTTCAAAATTAGGTGGAAAAACAAAAATGTAATTTTGTTCTGATGAACATGAAAAGAAAAAAAATGTGTCTCCCTGCTGCAGGACCTGCTGCTCCTCAGGGGTCAGATGGGGGGTCAGGTGAATGTGGAGGTGGATGCCGCACCCCAGCAGGACCTCTCTGCCGTCATGGCGGGCATCAGAGACCACTACGAGACCGTGGCCAACAACAACCGCAGAGACCTCGAGGTCTGGTTCCAGGCCAAGGTGAGACCAGCAGAGATCCTCTGAGCTGGATGCTGATAGGCCAAGATCGACCAGGTTCCGCCCACAGATTTGCCCTCCCATGAGCGTCAATGGTTTCAAGATGAGGAGATCAAATGCCCCCCCCCTCCCCCCTCCTCACATGGCTGGATGAACTCGATGAATTTGAGTTGATTGCTATTTGTTGTTTCTGCAGTCTGAGGTCCTCAATAAGGAAGTGGCTGTGAGCACAGAGACTCTCCAGTCAACCCGCTCTGAGGTCACGGAGGTCAAACGCTCGCTGCAGAGCCTGCAGATCGAGCTCCAGTCGCAGCAGAGCATGGTGGGTGCCCCCCATGAATCAATGAAGATAACAGTCCCCTCCACAGGAGTATCCTCACTCTGCTTCTCTCCTCCCCCCCAGAAAGCATCTCTGGAAGACACCCTCGCCGACACCCAGAGCCGCTACGCTAACATGCTAGCAGGCTACCAGAGGCAGGTGTCGGGCCTGGAGGAGCAGCTGGGCCGGCTGAGGGAAGACCTGGAGCGCCAGGGCCACGAGTACCAGGTACTGCTGGACATGAAGACCCGGCTGGAGATGGAGATCGCAGAGTACCGCAGGCTGCTGGATGGGGAGGGCGGCGCCAGCAGCACCAGCAGCAGCAGCAAAGTCACCAAATACATAGCCGTCACGAAGGACATTGTGGACGGGGAGGTGGTGAGCACTTCAGAGGAGGTCCTTCAATAGATCTGGCAACTCCAGCTGGATGGGCTCCCACAGAAACAAACACGGTAACTAAAGTCTGACAATAAAAGCCGTCTGTCAAATGTTGTGTCTGAGACTGCAGTTCCTCTCATGGCCACCAGGGACAGAGACGCACACACAATGAGTCCCGAAGGACATTTTAGATGATTAATTCATATAGTAGGACAGGAAGAGGTGACTAAAGAGTTCTATATGATCATTTCACAAAAAATTACAATATTTGTCTGAGATGTACTGCAGTATAAAGTACTACTCTGAGACGTAGTACAGTAGAAAGTACTACCTCTGATATGTGGTACTTAACTTCCGGTTCAACTCAACAGACAAAACTACTTAAGAAACTGAATATTTTGAATAGTAAAATACAGGAAACCCTGATCCAATAATCTTATGGAGACAAACGCGTCGTCCAAAAATCATCTGGAGATCGCCGAGTCCCACGAGCTGCTGTTCATCAAATCAAATGCACACACATCAATCATCTCGCCCGCATGAAGGACAAGCAGAATTAACTAAAGTTCATATTCATGCTTTTCTAGGAACTTGAATATGTCACACCTTAGTGAAATAATCAAAAGTAAGAAATTTAACAGAAAACATCCAACGGTTTTACTATATAAATAACACAAAAATCATGTTTTTTTACTTAAAGTAACAGGAATGAGTTGATTGTTTACTTTGTGCCAGAAGAACCAGTGAGAATAATAACGGATGAGCTCACAAGTATTTACGTCTCATCTCGGAGCTGTGTCTGAATGGATGGGGTCCAGCTCACATCCAGGACCTGGTCCAACCCGACACCCCGACCTCTGACCTCTCCGCTCTGCATGTGATAAACTGCTTGTTCCTCCTCACTGAGAGCAAAACACTCGACTAGATCTCCACTCTCTGCTGTCCTGCTCCTAAATGGTGGAAGGAGGTCTCTGAAGACATCAGGACCACAGAGAGCCTTCACATCTTCAGACTAAAGACACACCTCTTCAGACTCTACCTCCACTAACACACTAACTAACTGCAGCACTTACATTGGACTTATAATGGTTCTTATCTACAGCAAGTTGTAAACTGGTTTATTTGATGAAATCACACTTTCTTGTTTCTTGTTCTTCTGAGTTTGTGTCCTTATGGTTGAAATGTTCTTATTGTAAGTCGCTTTGGATAAAAGCGTCAGATAAATGACGTGTGTGTGTGTGTGTGTGTGTGTGTGTGTGTGTGTGTGTGTTGATCATCACCAGAGACGCCGTCGATGACAAAGACTTTGGCTTGGAAAAGTGAAGCCCCTCAGATGTCACAAAATGCTGCAATATTATTATTATATAATATTATTTATAGTTAAGGGGAAACGTTCGACCTCAAGCAGAACATTTATTTTTTCTGTTTTAATTCTTGTCAGCATTTGTTAGTTCTGTATTTCCAAATTCATTTCAGCTTCTTCCATTTCTGTAGTTTCAGCAATTTTTTCTAATTCGTTTCAGCTTTCCAACGCATTTTATGCAGGAAATGCATTTTCTAGTTTTGTGAAATATCTTCTATAAATATTTCTATTGTCTAACCAAAACAACGGCCCTACGCTGTGCCCAACATAGTGTACTTGGTTGCATTCCACCTGCTAAGGGGGTGTGGCCCACCTGAGCAGCCCACCTGAGGCCCCTCACCTTCTCCACCAACCACAGCTCCTCTTCCTCCCCTGGTCCTGCTGGAGGTTCAACTTTCATTAGAACTTAAATCCAACCACAGCACAAAAGATGAAAAGCAGCTTGACAGAAGATCAGATCTATTCAGAGGTTAACGCGTCAATCATCTCAAGCTAACGGGGGTTTTTACTTCTATTTAGATCCAGAGGGCTCCCTCTGCTGGACAACGGGGGCAACATGTAAAACCACAACCCCATCAACAAGTTTATGATGAGCAAGCTTTATTTTGGAACAGCTGAAAAGTTCAATAAAATATTTAAATCTCAATATTCATGTGTCTTACTTTATTATGTGGTACACTGGGCTCTATGGGACTCGTTAAGACCGCTCCAGATGTTCTCTGCACATCTTTGTGCACGCGTCAGTCGGTGGAGGTCGACACCTCCAACCTCGGGTTGGTGCTGGGAGAACGTGACCAAGTACGACCCGGCAGGCAGACCAAGAGCCTGAGTGACCATGAAGATCCACAAGCTGCACTGGAAGTAGAGGAGGGAGACCGGACAGATACATGCAGTGTATTTATACACGACACGATGACACGTCCTCCTACGGGAGGTAGGACCTGATGTCCATGAGGACCCAGATCAGCATGCGGGTGGACGCCGCTCCTCAGGAAGACCTCAGCAAGGTCCTGGCAGACGCGAGGGAGCACTATGAGGTCATCGCCGCCAAGACCCTCAGAGGGGAGCTGGAGGTGTGCTACCAGGGCCTCCACCACACCACTGAAGGTGTTGTCTTCTGGGGACCTTGTCCTCTCAGACAGAGATGCTCAATCAGGAGGTGCAGCAGATTTTTTTTTATATATATATAATATATATATATATATATATTACACACGCACACACATATATAATTATGTTGAAATACACGTTCAACCGTTCTTACACAACATTTTAGATGATGGACACTTTGCACCTCCCTCCTCCTCCAGGAGGTGCTAGTGGACCCACTGGGGGTCCGGGAGAAGGGGTCTTCTGTAGGGACCACTTGGGTCCGTTAGAGACCTTTAAGACATGAAATCAACGTCCTGCAACAGCCGGAAACATGAAGACAAACATCCACTACGTGTATTGATCTGCTTACAGGCGCCTCGAGGTCGGGGGTTCGATTCCCGCCTCAAAGAGAAGAAAGCCGAGCAGACGTCTCGTTAGGTTTAAAAATATATATTTTTCCGGTACAAGATGCAGTTTTTAAAAAGGTTTATTAGATTTCATTAGGAATGACATAATCAATAAAGATTTTTACACAGTGAGCGATCAGGACCGGGGGGGGGGGGGGGGGGGGGACGGTTGGTCCTCGTGGAGCCTAAAACAGTTTAAACCGAAGGAATGTCGAGTCATCAGATTATCGTTCCCGATCCATCACTCCAAAGCAGACTCCTGACACGTGGACTTTTTATGAGCGCTGGTGAGTCACATGACAAATCACATCAGATCAATATATCATCAATATATCAAGATCACACGGGCAGCGAGGGGAATGTTTAGAGAGGAATCATCAGGTGCAAATAGAACTAGTATCATCAACGTTGCCCTGGTTTCCCAACTTCTTGTTAATCTTTTACTTTACAATCTTGGAAAAGTCACAATTTTCATCATTAAAGAATAAATTTAATGTCAGAAATTCAGATTTAGTTTCTCTAAATTTTCCTCTTCTGTCTTTTCGGTTTGTTTGTTTATCAAATTGATGATTTAACGTAAACATACGAGACATCTGAAGTATAAAACACACAGAGTACAACACTTTGTGTACTTGTACTCCCTCTGAAGTACTGAGTGCTGTCGGTACACTGGTCCTGCTGGTTTCGGTATTAAAAAAAACACATTCAGATAAAGTACTAGAAATGACGTATTTTTGTGCTTGTTTAGAAGTACTTAAGAAAAAGTACTGGGACCAGTTCAAAGATCATCTTCAAGCCCCGCCTCTTCCTGACAGACACACACACACACACGCACACGCACACGCACACACACACACACGGTATGAAAATGTAAGAAAAAGAACTTGTATATATATATATGTATATATATATATATATAGGATTTATAAAAAAAGAGGAATAATACTTTGTTTATCCGAGCGGTTCAGGTGGAGTTTGTTTCAGCTGCTGTCGGAGCTGACGGAGGAAGAGGAGGAGCTGCTGGAGGAGGAGCTGCTGGAGGAGGAGCTGCTTGCCGTGTCGCCCCCCCGCTCCCTCTTGTGGATCTGCTCGTGGGCTTTGAGGTGACCCGACTGGCTGAAAGTCTTGCCGCAGTGGGGGCAGGCGTAGGGCCGCTCCCCGGTGTGGATCTGCTGGTGCGCCTTCAGGTGGCCCAGGCGGCCGAAGCTCTTGCCGCACTGCGTGCAGCCGAAGGGCCGCTCGCCGGAGTGGATCCTCTCGTGGGTCTTCAGCACCCCCGAGTTGCTGAAAGTCTTGCCGCACTGCGAGCAGGTGAAGGGCTTCTCCCCCGTGTGGATCTGCACGTGGTTGCGGTAGCCCGACTCCCTGCCGAAGCTCTTGCCGCAGTGCTGGCAGCAGAAGGGCCGCTCGCCGGTGTGGCTCAGCTGGTGGGCCTTCAGCTCCTTGGGTTGGCCGAAGCTCTTGCCGCAGGCCAGGCAGGCGAAGGGCCGCTCGCCCGTGTGCAGCCGCTGGTGCGAGCGCAGGTCGTCGGCCTTGGTGAAGCCTTTGGGGCAGTGGGCGCAGACGTAGGGCTTCTGGCCCGTGTGGATGAGCTGGTGGCGCTTGAGGTTGCCGGCCTGGCCGAAGCTCTTGCCGCACTGGGAGCAGGAGTACGGCCGCTCGCCGGTGTGGATGCGCTGGTGTGTCTTCAGGTTCCCCAGCGTGCTGAAGTTCTTGGCGCACTGCGCGCAGGAGAAGGGCTTCTCCCCCTGCGGGTTGCGGGGCTTCCTCGCTGCCGGATTCTGGTGTTTGCCCGCCGAGCCCGAACCCCCCGCCTCCTTCCCGTCCTCGCCCGGCGCCGCCTCGTACGGTGCCCCCGCCCCCCCTGTGAACTCTGGGTCCGGCTTGCCCATGGCGTCCAGCAGCAGGGCGTCGGGCCGCAGCTTGTTGAGTTCGGTGCGCAGCTCGGCCATGTGGATGGACTCCAGGCTGTTGGGCTGCAGGCGGTTCGGCCCGCTGTGGGATTCTGGGTACTCGCACTTCAGGGCGCTGAGCTCGGTGGTGTAGTAACACTGGAGGTCCACGTGGTGGTCTGACCTGATGTACTCCAGGGTGTCCGTCACCTGCAACACACAAACCGCTACTAAATAAACCCGTCTGCGATTTACCCAAAATAAAAAAAAAAGGTAAAAATAAGCAGAAACATCAACGCGTAAAAAGTCTGGATTGAATGCTTGCTTTTTTAAATGGAGTCTGGATCATTGCTAAGCTATGCTAACATTGTTTCTGCACAACACAGAAGCTGGATTATTTGCAACATGATGGGAGAGGAATCCTCATTGAGATGGTCAGTTTATCGTGTTTCCCACAGCGCTTGAACTCATCATTTGTGACAAATGCTTCAGGCAGAAAGATCAGAACAGTGAAGCTTTATATTCTGATATTTCATGCACACATTTTATTCTGTTAAAATGGTTCAGTTCTGATACTCTGATTGCTTCGTCTGCGAGCAGAGCGGAGAGAACCGGAGTGAAGGAAGCACCACGTAGAGACGGCCTACCTGGGAGATGTAGTCGAACACGGAGCCGGGCTCGTACTGGGACTTGTAGTCCAGCTCTGTGACATCGCCGTGGTGGAAGTGGCCCAGGTGGTGGTCGCCGTGGTGATGCTCTGACTTGATGTAGTCCAGCCCGCTGATCTCCATCTTGATCTGGTCCTGGCCCAGCTCGGCGGTGGACAGCGGCTGGATCTCCGACAGGTCCACGGTCCTGATGGGTTCCAGGTCACCGTCCTCCGGCTCGCTCTTCACGCACGGCAGCATCGCCAGCGGCTCGGCGATCTCCGCCGCCAGCGGGCCGAGCCCAGGGCAGTCGGGCTCCGAGCTGCAGTCCAGGGGAGTCGGGGGGGAGCCACACTCGGGGGGCAGGCCCAGGGCGAGACAGTCCGCCTCCAAGTCTGTCATGGTGAGGGGCGGAGCTAAACCTCCTCGCCTCACTCTTGTTGCGCCGACGTTGCGCCGACGCTTTCCTCCGCCCTGTTCTGTAGAAATCTACCTGTCCTGGGGATGGGGGGCGAAGGGGCGTGTCCTCTGACAATCCAACAAGGCGTCTCTGCTGAGGTTACCGCCCACAGCTGACTGGGACCAGCCTGCAGGGTCACAAGATACGTGTTACACGTATGACATCGTCAACGTTTAGTAGGCTACACATCCGTCATAAATCAAACAATCATATATATATATATATATATTTATATTTGATCAGATCGATGCCAAAGAACAATTCAGTTAACTCAAGAACTCAATACAGAATCATTCATCAACATGTGATTATTTATTATTTATTCAAATTATGTATTTAATCTCAAAACTGAGTAAATTTAGTATCCACGAAAAGCACCACTACCAGTGACTTAGTGTATCAGTAGTTTACACCTTATTGTCCACATGTTTTTATTTCCATTCATTTTACTTCATAAAGACTTTTCTCCGTTTTCTGAGATGCAAAAAAATTAGTTTTCTTTGAGAATTGAAGCTGAAACATTTTTACATTACATAAAAGTTTTCTTGGTAGTACTTTGTTCGTCGTCATCGTTGTTGTATCAAAGAAAAAAACGTACACACTTTTAAGTATCTGACTCCTACTACTGTACTTGTACTGCAGTAAACAACTTCTGCAGTATTGCTCCACTAACACTAACAGGGTACTCTGTACACAAACAATACTATTAATACTTCAACTACACTTGGCTGACAAACGCACATACTTGTACTGTGGTACTAGTACTATTTAGTTGTCAACATGCACGTACTTGTAATGAACGACTGAGGTACTTTTAATGCGCTAAAGAACCTCTGCAGCAAAAACGTACAGACAGCCGAGCGGCAGCCGGTACCGTCAAAGTACCACCCGACCCCGCGGGTCCCCGGCGGGTCCTCGGCGGGTCCTCGGCGGGTCCCCGGACAGAAGCCGCTACCTGTGAACACCTTTCCGAGCCGCCTGGCAGCCTGCGCGCGGAACTCTGCTAAACAGCCCTGCGGAGATTCTCGCCGTTAACAGGAGCGGGTGTCTCGGTGTCTCTCTCCGTTAACGGATCGTTCCCGGTTCGCCGGGAACTTTTAGCTTCGCAGCCTCTTGCTCCCGGAGGGGGACCCGCGCGTGCCAGCGGAGGGGAACGCGCTCGCGCACAAAGACGGGGCGAGATGCCATGTAGTGCTGGCTAGCTAGAGCTAGCCGGTGGCCATCTTGTTTATCACACTAGCAGCCCGCTAAGCTAACTAGCTGCAGTCAGGGGGAGAAAGTGAGAGTGAAGCAGTGATGGGAGGCACGGGAGGTGTGGGGTCAGCGCCCCCCTCCTGTGCCTCCCCCCTACCGGCTAGCAGACGTGTGGTCGCCGCGGGGAGCGGCTGACAGCTTCGACACAAAAGAACAGCAGCCGGGTCACGATAGAACAATCTGTGCGGGTTCTGTCCGCGGCGCTGGAGCCGGAAACCGAGCCGAGCGGGCGGGCATTGAAGACGTCGGCGGGGTCGGTACGTTACCTGCTGGCGGTCCGGTTCATGGCTGGATGTCCTCCTCGGTCCCTCGTAGCTGAACTCCGCCGGACCCGCCACGTCCTCCTCGGCAGAACAAGCCGCCGCCTCGCCTCCTCTCCTCCCCTCTATCACTGACTAACTCCGCTCCCTCCTTCTTCTCCTCCCTCCTTCCTCGCTTCCTTCCCTCCTTCCTGCCCGCTGGTCGTGCTAGGTAACTACGGCAACGGTAGTAGTAAGTCGCGCGCAGCTAAACTAGCGTGCACGCGGCTAAAATCGTCACCCCCTCCCGATCCGGGTCATGTGGTGACGTCATCAAGGCAATTTGATTTGTACAGCACATTCCAACAAGGCGACTGCTGCACACACAACCATTAAAACATGCACACAATGATCTATGAGCAGTTGAGAACATTGATTGAAACATAAAAGAAGATGAAATACGTTAGAAACTAAAAATAGAAGTTGCAGTGAAGTTTAGTTTAGTTCTTTAAATGGTGAATTAAAGGCAACAGCAAACAGAAAAGTATTTAACCCGGATTTAAAGGCTCTGAGCCACTTGTATTCGGCTGTATTCCGCTGCTGATACATTTATGTAGAATTGTGTGTCATCTGCGTAACTATTGTTTTCCATAATCTGAGGCAATGGAAGCATCTAGAAAGCATCTAAATCACGGGTGTCAAACTCATTTTAGGCTTTGGCCAGATACTGACCACTCGACGGGGGAGACACCCCCCCACAGAGCCACAGCGCTGTTTACCTGTGTAAACACAACGAGCCTCTCGTCTGTCAGAAGCGATCGCGCATGCGCGGGGACCTGACGTGTTTTTTTCCCCAATGGCAGGTGATCGACCAACGACCGCGTCCTCCTGGTCTGACGCACGCGCTCACTCAGAGTGCGACCCCCAGTGGACGTTTTAGGAATAGCAGCTACTTTTATAGAAATGCTATTTATGACTTTTTGTAATTCTCACAACAGAACATTTATCCGGCGGGCCGCACTGGACCCCCATGCGGGCCGAATTGGACCAGTTTGACGCCTGTGATCCGAATTTTGCATCAGTAATTTTTCTAAATGTTCTATGTAAGTATTTAGTACTATAATACTACACAATGGGACAAAAGATTGTAGAAATCTTGCCTGGTCTGATGAGTCTCATTCCAGCTGAATGTTCAGAATGTGGAGTAAACAACATGAAAGCATGGATCCATCCTGCCACGTATCAGCGCTTCAGGCTGCTGCTGGTGTGGTGGTGAGGGGGACGTTTGCTTGGCGTACTCACTGAGCAGGTTTAAATGCTGCAGCCTACCTAGTGTTGTTGCTGACTATCTCCATCCCTTCATGACCACAATGTACCATCTTCTGCTTCCAGCAGGATGATCACAAAGCATCCTCTCAAACTGGTTTCTTGAACATGACGAGGAGTCCACTGTACTCCAATGGCCTCTAACACAAAACATCTCAATCCAATAGAGCACCTTTGGGACGTGGTGGACCGGGAGATTCATATCATATCATGCAGGCAACACACACACAGGGTGCATGTGCATATTAAACCAGAATGTAAACGAGGTTCAATGCAACATAAATAAGCCAAATGCTTAATTCTGTCACAGCGCTGTCAGTCCTACCCTGTCATTTGTCCCTCACTCCACCGAATCAGGTCATTCTGTACACCTGCTACTCACAGCTGTCTCACTCTCTTTAGTAATTCATTAATATTTAATAATACAATGTAAGTCGCTTTGGATAAAAGTGTCAGCTAAATGACATGTAATGAGTAAAGCAGACTTGTCTGGTCGTTGTGAACATTTATTGATTTAGTGTGTTTTAACACTATAAAAAGAATCCTGTCTCATGGACTAAAACGGGTAAACAATAAAAGAAAAAACATCATGGTGGAGAGTTTTAGCACTCCCCTTGCAGCTCCAATACGTCAAAGGTCACATTAGTTCACAATAACCGACTGAGAAGGTCACTGCGCTGCAACACTTATTTTAAAATGTCATTTATTAAATACAACACCTTTTTTAGATTTGGTTTTATCATATATGAACAAAAACGGGCACATTTTTATCAAAAGTATTGCATCGAATGTAAAACACAGAGATGAACGCAGAGTAGAAATGGATATTTAAAGTAATAAAAACATTTCTTCTCATTCCCCCCCATTGTTACAAACGTAGTTTGAAAAGTTACACAATTCAAATAAAGATAAAAGTCCCTTTTATCCCGTCACATGAAACAATGAGAGGACCTCCAATCGTTCCCTGAGGAACCCCTTTAAGTTCTACTCTCTAGATCACAGGCGTCAAACTGAAGGCCCAATTTGGCCCGCATGGGGGTCCAGTGCGGCCCGCCGGATGAATGTTCTATTGTGAGAATTACAAAGACTTAAATTGCATTTCTATAAAAGTAGCTGCTATGCCTAAAACGTCCACTGGGGGTCGCACTCTGAGTGAGCGCGTGTGTCAGACCAGGAGGACGCGGTCGTTCACCAACGCTGGTCGATCACCTGCCATTGGTCACCGCGCGATCGCTTCTGACAGACGAGAGGCTCGTTGTGTTGTTTTCTGTATTCGTTTTGCGCTCCACGTACACAGCGATGTTGTTCCGTATTATTATTGCGGGCGAACTGCCCAAGCGGGAGGGGGGGGAGGGGTAGATCGCCGTCACTTGAAGTGAAAAGTAGCTTGCGAGTTGAAAAAGTGTGGGGACCCTGCGTTAGACCTTTTCCACCCATCCGCACGCCCCCCATGATTTTGAATGGTCTGGCCCGTTTGATATCAAAGTGGGCAGTATCTGGCCCCAACCTAAAATGAGTTTGACACCCCTGATCTAGATCTACAACTACTCACTACAGCTTCTACTCACGCTAGCTCTACATCTACTCACCAACAAGGCTTGGTTTTACTCCTTCGCGCTCCATTGAAATGTGTATTTTTACATACAGTGCCCTGCATAAGTATTCACCCCCCTTGGACGTTTCTACATTTTCTCATGGTATAATCACAGATTTTAATTTATTTTGTTGTGATTTTATGTAATGGACCAACACAAATTAGTCCATCTGGAAGCCGGATTTCAAAATGATTTACAAATATAAATCTGAAAAGTGTTGTGTTTAAATGTGTAAAACCCCCTCACAAGTCACATTAACACATCTCATCATTATCATATAGGGTCCTGTACAATAACCTGTCATTTTATCTCAGGGGTTCTTATGCAAGTCACTGTTCTGATCAATTCGTGGTCCAAAATCGACTAGGTTTGGAAACGCCGTCCGTTGTGCCGCCGTGTAAAAAACGCGTGACTATAAACCCATGTTTTTATTTTATAATTACTTTTCGTTTTTATTTACGTCTTCCTTTTAGTTATTTTCTCTTCAAAAGTGATTAAAAATGAAACCGTGAGGAAGATACATTTAAAGTTCTGACTTCTCATATCCGTCATTTTGTTCGTGTTATCATCAACGGTCTTCGGTGAGCCACGCCCTCTTTAAAAGAAGTCCTGGAAGACGAGGTTACCTCATTAAAAAATCGTCTTTAAGGACTTAATCTTCAAACCTGAGATGTTCACGTTTGTGTTTTTTACTTGACCGCA
This sequence comes from Gasterosteus aculeatus, assembly GCF_964276395.1. Lineage (NCBI taxonomy): Eukaryota > Metazoa > Chordata > Actinopteri > Perciformes > Gasterosteidae > Gasterosteus > Gasterosteus aculeatus. Next base: position 18,317,955 of record NC_135699.1, read on the forward strand.
TCAGATCTGTTAAAAAAAAAAAATCTGAGACGTATGAAAAAAAAGAAGAAAATAATATTATTGCGGTATCAACGTTGTGCGTCTGCTGAGGTAACGATGTTTGTGTAGAAAATAGGAACAGACATATGCAGAATAAAATGAAGTATGTGAACATGAACGGAGGCTGCAAGCGGAAAGTTGGAGAGTTCCAACGTTAGCGAAGCGGTCGAGTAGCTTTCGTTAGCATGAGAGAGTAAACATCGGTTGACCGTTCAAATAATTCACGTACGAGTATGAATTCAATACATTATGAAAATTGATATTTTTTATATCAATCTCTTAATAAACAAGTTTTTGTCCTTGTGTCAAATTTTCTTATTTTGAATTTTAAATAATGGTTTTATTATGAAGATATTTATAATTGTCTTCTTTTGGCGGTAATTTGAGTCAATACAATTTCTGTATTTCATATTTCCTAAAGTGAATGATGGTATTTTGGACAGACCAATTTCAGTGTTTGAATCTCCCAGAAGTAAATATTAATAAAAAAACAATTATTATCCACATCTAGATTTTTATGAATTATTTTACAAGTAAAAAGTAAAAAAAACATCCTTAAAAGAAAACAGCTTGTGATTTTAATTCTTTATCATAAATAAACTCCCTTTTATAAATGGGTTTGTAAATCAAATTATTTTCCATTCTTACTATTTCACTATTTGTTTTTTTCCTTGTTGGTACTATGCAGCTTCCATATAGAAAAAAGAAATAATTATAAAAAGTTAAAGCTGGAGTTAAAGACAGAAATTGTAAATAATGTCATTCATATATAAATGTATTTTTATGTACAAAAGTTTAGATACATATTTGTAAAGAACATAATTTCACGGCTCTTTGGAGTTTCCAGTTATTTATACAAGTCTGATTTTTTTCTGATAGTGATTGGAACCGATACTTTGTCACAAAGAACATTCATGAAGTTCGGTTCTTTTATGACTTTATTATGTGTCAACAGAAAAAGTGACAATCTGCTGGGTCAAAAATATACATACAGCGGTGCTAATATTTGGTCACATGTCCCGTGGCCATTCGGCGGTCTTGGTGACCATCCACAAGCTTCTCGTCGACCGCTCCTCTTGACAGAATTGGTGCAATTCAGTTAAATTTGATGGCTTTCTGACGTGGACTGGTTTCTACAGCATTGTCCACATCTTCTCAATGGGATTTAAGTCAGGACTTTGGGAAGGCCATTCTAAAACCCCACAGAATGGCTAAATCCATCCGATTACCAAGGTCATTGTCCTGTTGGAAGACCCAACCGTCGGGCTGATGATTTTAGGTTATCCTGAAGAATTTGAAGGTAATCATCCTCCTTCATGATCACATTCACTCTTTGTAAAGCACCAGTTCCATTGGCAGCACAATACTACCCCACCGTGCTTGACGGTAGACGTGGTCTTCTTGGGGTTAAAGGCCTCACCTTTTCTCCTCCAGACACATTGATGGGCATTGTGGCCAAACAGCTGGATTTTGGTTTCGTCTGACCACAGAACTTTCCTCCAGAAGGTCTTATCTTCGTCCATGTGATCAGCAACAAATCAGTCGAGCCTTAAGGTGCCGCTTTTGGAGCAAGAGCTTCCTTCCTGCACGGCAGCCTCTCCGTCCATGGAGATGCCAAACACTGACACGGGTGTTCCAGCAGCTTCTGATTCTTGGCAGATCTTTTTGGTGGTTCTCAGTTGACTCTTCACCTCCTGACCAATGTTCTCTCAGCAGCAGGTGATAGCTTGTGTTTTCTTCCTGATGGTGACAAAACAGTGCTGTGCACTTTATGCTTACAAACTATTGTTTGCTCTGTTGCTCTTGGGACCTGCAGCTGCTTTGAAATGGCTCCAAGTGACTTTCCTGACTTGTTCAAGTCAATGATTCGCTCTTTTAGATCCACGCTGAGCTCCTTTGACTTTCCCATTGTAGCGTCTGTGGGTGTTTGTATCCAATGAGCTCTATTTAAAAGGCCTGAGAGTCACCAGCTGTAGTCACTCATAACCACAATCAAGTCAAGAGGCTGTGAAGCTCATTTCATTGACACAACTTTCTAAGTCACCAAAATTGCTAATTCATGTGGCTGAATGTATATTTTTGACCCAGCACTTTTTCTGTTGACCCATAATAAAGTCATAAAAGAACCAAACTTTATGAATGTTTTTTGTGACAAAGTATCTGTTCCAATCACTATCAGAGAGAAATCAGACTTGTAGAAATAACTGAAACTCAGGAGAGCCGTGACATTGTGTTCTTTACACGTGTATGTCAACTTTTGACCACAACTGTACAGGTGTGTGTTGACGGGAGGTCACTGAACGAGGAAGGAGGGAAGGAAGTGAAGAAGGAATTAACGACCTTCCTATTTTCTCATGTCATCATCAGTTTGTGTCAGAAAACTCTTAAAACAAACGTAGAAATTAAACTACGTGTTGAGATTCACATTCATGAGTCCAAACAATCAAAGTCCATTTTAGAAAAAAGAAAACCTTGAAGATTCAAAACATGACCACAAAAAAACAAACAAACACAGAATGAAAAGAATCGCTAAAAGGTCACTTAAAAAAAACCTACCACCACAGGAGCCAGGACGCTGTCCCCTCCGGAGACGTCCCGTCCTCTACAACAACGCCTGTATTCAGTCTCCTCCTCCGCTCTGACTTCAGCGTCAAACCAACATTCAACGTCATCATCAAAGTGGTCGAAGATTTGTCATCTGACTCCTGATTGGTCGATGCTGGAGCTTGAAAACGTAAACTGCACCATGTGGTTCTGGATGGGATCATGTGACTTTGCAGAGACGCTCTGATTGGTCAATGAGGGATGGACTTTACTCTAATTGGGGATCCATATTCTAATTTATGATGTTTTAAACTGAATTTAAGTATTTGAAATTATAAATACATCATTAATATGAATAATAACAATAATACCTCTGATAAATAGATGATTAAAATTATTGTTCATAAAATTATTATTTAAAAATTCATCAATAATTGATTCATATGAACAATTAATAAAAGCTATAATTTATTCATAGCTTGCTAGTAATCTTAATTGATTCATTCCAATAAGTCTCTTTATTATAATTGTACCGGTTTATCCCCTTTTAATCCTGGTTCTGTGGATCCTGGTTCTGTTGATCTGGTTCTGTTGATCTGGTTCTGTGGATCCTGGTCTGGTTCTGTGGATCTGGTTCCCGCGGTCCTGTCGTTAGTTCAGGACCGGTCCTCGGGGTGCTGGGTCCGGACGTGGCTGTGGAGGCGGGTCACCGAGGAGAACCTCTTCCCGCAGGCGGAGCAGCGCAGCGCGGAAGAGGCGGAGCCTAACAGGGCCGAAGAGGAGGCGGAGCCTAACAGGGCCGAAGAGGAGGCGGAGCCTAACAGGGCCGAAGAGGAGGCCCCGTGCGTCAGGCGGTGAGACTTCAGGAGAGAAATCCGACTGAACCTCCGACCGCACTCTTCACACTCGGACCAGACCCGCCTCCTCTTCCTCTGTGTGACACACACACACACAGTACAAGTACACACACGGTAAGTACAAGTAGCTCAGCGTGTACTTTCATTGATTCCATCAGAGGCTCATGAAGTGATCTCTGAACAGACCGACCCCAACGTCACTTCCTGTTCGCTAGTGCACTTTATTTCTTTCATTTTTAAATATTTTTTTACTTGAACTTTTATTTTAAACTAACCCTTATGTTTCATTTCATTATTGTCTTGTCGTCTATTGTCGTACTGTTACGCAAGTCACATTTCTTGTATGTGACGTTTTATGGTGATAAATGTTGCTGATTGCTGAACTCATCACAGGAAACAGATCTCTGATCAGCTGCTTGTCATAACAAAGCTCTGCGTCTAACACTGTGTAGTAGTTGTTGTGTACCTGTGTTCCATTCTGCTGTTGTTATTGTTGTCTTTCCTTTACAGATATTGTTCATTTATAGATACTAATGACTTGATTATTTTTATTTAGTTTCATAAACTTATAATTCAAAGAGCAGTTGGTCTTTTTATCTATTTATATTCAATTAAATTGCTATTATGACTATGTATACATATATATTTAAATATTACATTATAGTATTATAAACAGAATCATAATGTAAATGAGACAAAACATTAACATCACATCAGACTGGATTCTACGCTTATTATTTACTGATTCTTGTTTCCTGCTAAATACAAAAACATCATTTCAGTTCTTTGTGTCGTCTGAAAATGCGCTAAAAAGGTTTTATATTAAAAACAAGAGAAGAACAACATCTAACAACTTAAATTAAATTCCTTCTTATTTCGCATGTTTGCTTCCTCACCTTCCTCCCTTTGTCCTCCTCCTCCTCCTCCCCCTCCTCCTCCTCCCCCTCGGTAGGAGATGGACCGACCCGGCATGCACGCTCGGTGGACTCGTCCGCCGGGAGGACCGCCACGGTCTCCTTAGTGGCCTGGTCCTCCTCGTCCAGCAGCTGGGACGGAAGAGTCAGGAGACGGTGCAGCATCGAGGCAGAAGAACGCCGCCCTGAAGACCAGAGACAGAGACCAGGATCAGAGACAGAGACACATCAGATATGTTATTCTATCTTAACAGCTGTTGTGGTCTCACCTGTCGGGGTGTGGGGGGGTCCGGGTTTGGCTCCTGGATGGGGTCCAGGTCTGCTGGTCCTTCTTTGACCGTCTGTAGCTTCTTCATCAGGAGAAAACACTTCCATGTCCTCCAGAGGAGTCCAGCGGGGGTCCTGCTGGGGGGAGGAGGGGGAGGGCTCCAGGTTCACCAAAGGGGTGGAGAGAGGCGCCACCTGATCAGCCCCCCCATCATCTTGAACCTGCCCACCACCTCCTCCTCTTCCACGCTCGAGGTCCTTAATCTGCCAGACGTCACTGCACCACTTCTGACCAAAGACCTTGTCCAGGATGGGAACCCAGTCCTGAGACACCGAGAGGACGGGGGGGCGCTCTGGGTCTGAGGGGGAAAGAGGAGGAGATTAAAGAGGGGAAGGAGGCAAGGGAGGGAAATGAGGAACATGAAGGGAGGAAGAAAAAGAGAAGGAGTAGGAGAGAGAGAGAGAAAAGGTGAGGAAAGGGAGGAAACAGGGGAGAGGGTGAGGAAGGAAGTGAGAAGGGAACAGGAGAGGGAGGAAGTGATGGAGGAGGTAAAGGAGCAGATGGAGAAGAAAATCCTGAGTTTGTATCATGTGTCGAAGTAGAACAAAGCTGTGACATCACAGTCAGGCTCCGCCCACCGTCCCTCCGCGGCGCCTCCTTGGACCCGCTGAGTTCGGACAGCTCCTCCCGGGTGTCCTCAGAGCCGCTGGGGGACACAGAGTCGTTCTCCGACCCCCTCCTCCGGCCCCCGGCTCCTCCTCTCCCTTTGTCTCCCCCTGCCTCCCTGTCCAGCGTCTCCCCCAGGTCCTGCTGCTCTCTCTCCATCTTGGTGATCTCCAGCAGCAGGTCGTCAAACGAGGCCTCCACGATCTTTGTCAGCTCGTGAACCGCAAAGTCCAGAACCTGCTCCATGACCCCCTTCAGCTGGTCTGTGGGACGTAAACATCACCGACTGTGTAAACAACAACAACAACACATGTATACATGTGTGTATATTCTAATTCCATCTAAACCTGATAACATCTTATCTTTAAATATTGATAAAACTCATTCATCCGTCTGTCCTCTGCATCATGTGACCTCTATCATGTGACCTCCTGACCCACTTTCCACTTCTTCCCAGGGTGCATTGCCTTGACACCTGGGGTCCGTTTCAAGAAGCGGGAGTTTGTTGATGAAGAAGCGCTTTTACTTCGTTAAACACGTCGGGGGAGAATATTGAGGCCCGATCAGATGTATCGTCGTTTCCAGATGACTACTTGTTTCAACGCTATCGTTTTTCTTCCCCGTCCATCAAATATGTCCATGACCTCAGCCGTCCTCATAGAAGTAACGTCCCCCATCGTGGACGTGCTCTCACATACGAGCACATTCTTTGTGTAGTGTTACGTCTTTTCCTTTACAACATGAGAATATTAGTAAAGCTGCTGCGTGCAGAGCCGTGAGAAACGTCTTTTAAACCTTTTTGTTGGACACAAACCAGTGAGACATTAAAGAGGAGTTCTACAGGACGCACCTGTGTGTATATGTATGTATATATATATATATATATGTGTATATATATACACGTATATATATATATATATATATATATATATATATATATATGTCCGCTGATCTGTGATGGAATTGTAACTATTCGATTCCAAATCAATCCGATGGTTTTTATAGTTCACGTGGGGGGGAGGGGGGAGGGGGGAGGGGGGAGGGGGGGGAGGCAGCAACGAGCTGCGCCTCCTCTTGCAATCCCTCATAAACCCGGTTGAGCTGCTCGTGTTTTGCATGTGTAATTAATGTCTCTACATGTTACAATATAATGTCTGTACACAGTTGGATCACATGTCCTCACATCACATGGTCCGGCTCCTGTGTTTCACTATGCTAGTCTTGCTAATCTGACATAACGGAGCAGTTAAAGAGCAGTAATAAGGAGGCAGCTGGACTTGGAGCATCAGTACCTCTGCCCGCCTGAAGGGGGCGTGGTGAGCACGCGGGCTCCTTCTGCTGTTGTTTTTCTTCACGTATTACAGACTGATAGCATAGTTAGCATGTGCTAGCTAAAGCAGTCAAGCAGCGAACGTCAAGTGCACATTATCAGTCCATGAAAAGTGAAAACATCCAGACTTTCCCCCCGAACAATAATGTCTATTTAGACAAAGAGACTGTTGAAACCAAAAGAAGATAAAAAGGACTTTTGCAAACAAAGTCATTGACTTTGGTGTAAAAGTGATGTTTGTCCAAAAGGCGAATGGACTTAACGTCATTTACAAGTAGAGGTAAGACCATGCATACACTGCTGTACACGACAAAATAAAAGGCCAACCCTATTTTTATTAATAAGTAAACAATATAAAAGAAGATTTAAGCAATAATGTATGAGAGGCTGTATTTTATCGTCAATAATTCAAGGATGGTGTTGGGAAACCTTATTGGTTTTATAATACAGTTCTCCGTGACATTATTAGTAAGTAAATAGCTTCCTTTCAGCAAAAAACAAGTTGTAGCCACTAAACGTTGTGTATCGTATTTCAGCAGCCTACAGAAAATAGTAGGTGTCTGTGGCTACGGAACAAACCGCATTGGGGACTTCACGTCTGTTAGCCTAGCACCAGAAGTTGGTTGCTATTAGCTAGAAGATTGACATTAATTTGTGCGTCTGAAAACATCCCTGGTCTCCCTGCCAGATATCAACTCATTCATTCGCATCCCTCATAACGTCCACCTGAATTCTCCTCTCTAGCTAACAGGAGCCCTAAATCGCTTGCGAAAGCATTTCCTGAAACCGCTCATCAGCTTTTTGTAGTCGATCGCCATCGAGCTAAATGATGAGATTACAACCAACGGCCGCGCAAAATCTAACTGTGACTTTGAATGTGCACGGGTATGAAACGCTCAGGTCGATCGCTCAATAATGTACACCCCTGACTTAGGGCTGCACGCTATGGCCCAAAATCCACATCACGGCATTAAGAAAGATTCTGACAGTATCGAAAAGGGCCGCGGCTCCCCGAACTGCCGCTCGCTGGCCAACTTGCTCCCAACTGGCCAGCGAGTTGACTTGTTAGCGTGTTAGTTCGATAGCGTGTTAGCTTGTTGTGGCTGCTAGTGTTGCTACTAGAGGCTCGACAGACTCTGCAGTAAATCGTTTTCCGATCTAACGTAACTTACGTCAGATTTTCCGAAACCAAAAACCCTCCGAACAGACCAGCTCCTCGTCTGGGCACCAGTTGTGTTGGAGCATCTCTGGTCTCTCGTGTTCCTCCTGTTTCGCTCTTTTCCGCGTTTTCACGTAACAGATTTAACGTTACGTCTTGTTGTGAGCTGTACCCAGCATGCAGTTCGACAGGGTCATTTTTTATAAATGTACAATTATTAGTCCATAAATTGTTTATGTGTCACAAGCTGCTGTGTGGTGTTTTACCCTGTTAACGTGTTGGTTACGAGTCGCCCCCTGCTGGTCACTACAGAGAATGAACATGTGAATATTCATTATAGCAGAACAAACATCGCAGTCTGCTTCTTTACATTATGATTTACATGTTAAATAACATACACCGTATATCCGCCTCCATCGCGGTTAGTGTGCGTGCGTTTGATTATTAGTGGCGTTTGCTCCATAAATGAGCATCACACGCTGCTCCAGCGGGCCCCCTCGGGCCCGCGCCCCCCGCGCCCAACAAAGGGCCTCGCGCGGCTTTCGGGTCCACGCGGTTACGCAACGCGGGGGGAGGAGCGCGTCGCGCTGTTTTGTTTGCGTGCGAATGCGCGTGTTGTGTAACGGGAGGGGGGGCTCGCGCTTTGTCGCTACGTACCAACGACCCTTCCCCGCTGCTCCAGGCGGCGTACGTCGGCGTGGACGCCGGGCTGCGGGCCGTGTCCTCCGGGGCCGTGAAGCTGCTGCTGCTGCAGCGGCGGCGGCGGCGGCTCGGGCTTTGTCCTCTCGTCGCCCGCCTCATTCCGCCCGCAGCCCCGGTTCTCCCAGGCCTGCAGACGGAGGCGGAGCCGGTGGTTCTCCTGCTCCTTGCCGGCGGCCTCCAGCAGCAGCGTGTTGAGGCTGGAGCCCACCGTCTTGCTGATCTCCTGCACGGCGAGCTGGACGACCTGCTCCAGCACGGACTCCAGCTGGCCCTGGAAAAACGAAATATACACGGCCCCGTTCATGTTTCCGGTTCTCTCATTCTCGTGTTTCGGAGTGCAGCAGCTCACTGCCCGGTCCCCCCGACGACAAACGGTGTAGAAACAGTCGGATCCAGCCCCGGGAGTTGGTCGGCTGGTTCCGGCGGCGGCTGGGATCGGCTCCTCCGGCTGCTGCTGCTCTCTCTCCGCCTCGCGCGTTCGGCTCGGCGGCTCCGCCGGAAAGACCCGAGTAGAGGCGCAGCAGCATTTTCCCGCCCACATGTCGTCGTGCACGCTCGCGCCCTTGCAGTCAGTCTTACGCCATTTTGGCTTTTCACAAAATAACATCAGTCATTCCCAAATGTCAGCACGGACGCTGAACCGTGTTATTTTTCCAAAATAGCTTCCAAATTACACCCTGTGGCTCCACTACAATCTTAGTACTTTAAGAAAATGGCTGAACTAACATCTGGACTTAAATAAAACGACAGCCAAAACATCTTGGGTGTTGAGGTGTTGTACTACTGCACGTGAACTTATTTATGTTTTACCCCACTTTTGTTTATTTATTGACCTTAAATCACATTTGCTCGACAATTATTCACTCGGTCTACATCTTGACACACAAACAAGCATGTGCTCACAACATTAGGTTGCCACCCGTCCCTTCAAATACGTAATTGTCTCGTATTTGAGAATAAAATGTTTTGAATCAATACCGCACGGGGTTTGTCCCGTACTTTCCGAGTTGCCAGCATCCCATGCAAAAAATCCCACCCAAATTCTGTGAAGACTCGTCCCATTCGTCCCCTGATTGGGTGATACTCGGCGCCATGGTTTGTTTGGCCGTGAACCTGAAACAAACGGACCAGAGGAGAGGAGGACGGATCTCTTGGCGGAGTGTCGGTTCCCCGCGTCCAGCTCTGAAGCGAAAGCGGATGCTAAAGTACCGACGAGAGTGGGAGGAATCACCGGGGGGGTCGCAGAGTCGCCGCCCCACCCGTCCCGTAACGTCTGCGCCGCCACCGTCCCTTATTTTTCCTGTATTTTTATTGTCCCTTATTTTTCCTGTACTAAAGGTGGCAACCCCACTCACAACATGTGCTAACATTTACTAAAAACATGGAGGGAAAAAAAAGTAATGTGAGTTTAAAAAAGGGAATTAGTTTATTGGAAGTTAGGTAGTTGGGAATGTGTGTATGGAACCGTTTTAAAAATTAAAATTAAATGTGTCTTTTATTTTTGATATTTCCGATATCGGCTTTTTGAGATAATATTCTGGGACTATATTAAGATTTCTATGTATCACAATTGCACAAAACGCTGTCTTGTTTATATCAATTAGCGTGTAGCGCCGCCCCAAAACAAAAGATTTCTATTGTGGTCTTTCTTCCCCGAGATGTCATGATAATATTTTTGTTAATCATGTTTGTCTGGTGTAAAATTCTGAATGTTAATAGCTCACCCTGGCACTTTGCTTCGTCCTAATTTCTCTCGTATTGATTCTAAAGGTAATAAGTTATTAAAATGTAACCTTTTTTTTTTAGATACCAAAAGAGTTCTATAATCTTTCCAATTTAAACCTGATCAGCAGGCCGCTGCTTGAGCTTCAGGCCGCGTTACGGCCCCACGCGGGGTAAAGGGGGGTGGGCGTGTGGACCGGATCGGTTCGGCTCGCAGACGCGAGCTGGTGGACCGTGATCTTGGCCCTCGACCCCTTCGGCACGACACGCACGTTCGCCGTCTTTACCGTAACGACCGGAGCACAATGGCGGGCTGAACCTACAAGCCCCTCAGATACTTCAAGTTTACAAATGATAAATCATCATCAGTGTACCATCGAATGTAAACAGTAAAGCACTAAATAAGCACCCGTGTGCTCCATGAACTCACACATGAACTAATACTGTACAGAACCACAACATCTTGAAACATTCTTAATCCTGTAGCGACTGTAAAACAAACAAATTAAAACACTGGTTAAATATTAAAGGAAGCTATTGATAAAAATGATCGTGTAATGTTTTCAGGTGATTTAACGGTGTTAAAGTAGGCGTTCATTACCTTTCGAGCCAAATACTGTTTCAATTATGAAAGTAAAAGTTTTCGTAACCGGAGTTGGTAAAAGGACGCCGGTGAATTAGCCGTGCGCTGCTGTAGGCGTGACCTGGACAGACATCCATTGTCATTGTAAACATTTGTTTTTTGCAGAGATTAAACATTGGTAAAAGGTTTGCCAAAATTACCATCGATGCTGACAACATATCCTGGAACCCAATTCTGGCCTTTCAAAATAAGATATCCTGCTTCAACACCTCCAAATAGCGCAATAAAAGCTCATTCATCGTTGCCCCAGGATTGCCCAACTGTCGCTCAAGTGTCTTACTACTTTCTCATCAAAGTAACTTTCCTGCAGTAGACATGTAAATATTGATATATCCATGAGATTTGACACGTAGATTTGTTGACATCACTTACGTTTTGCGGGTGATCAACAAAAAATGAAAAACAGTGTCAAATTACAAGTGTCCAGGTGATGCTAAAATGAGCTTTCGCTCAAGTTAAGCTAACGTTAAGCCAGTAGGTTGTTGGTTAGAAAGTAAAAGGTTAAAGTGAAAGTAATTGAAAATAATTCAGAGCATAGCAGCACACAGCTCTTTAACAAAGATGCTTTTTCCGCTTGTTTTACTAATAGCATTAACGCAACGGGCTGTGCTGTTAGCTAACGTTGGCTAGTATCACAGAGCTAGCTCTGCCAAGGTTAGTAACCTAATGTAATGAACCAGACCAAGTGAAATAGTACTTCAATAATCATCAAGACAAAAAAAGACTTATGAGAAGCGTACCGTTAACTGGAGAGATGAGTTCAATGAGGAACTTCCTTCATTGAACTCATGAAATGTGCTCAGGATCAGCTGACCAACTCCCAATTTGAAACACTTTCAAGCGCGAATGAAGCACATTTGTGGTCAATTTTCAGGGTGATACCCTGAAACATTGTTTTTCCCTCGCATCAACCGTGACTCTGTCCTTGTCATATCGACTCTGTACCTGTTGTGGAAGTTCTACTCATGTCGGACCACCAAACAGAGTCGTGTTTTTGTATTAAAGCATCCGTAGGCGCCGACAGCTCTGTGAATTTCACCGACTTCTACAGGAAATGTACTTATTGTAAGTCGCTTTGGATAAAAGCGTCAGATAAATGACATGTGATGTAATGCAATGTGATAACGTGACTTGTTGTTAAGGGTTAGGGTTAGCATGCATGGCGCTTCAAGCTAACTTCAGCTAACGTTTCTCTCTGGAGTGACAACATTTAATATCTGCATCTTTCTGTCGAAGGTGGTGTGTAGAAGGACCGGAAAGCTGGTCCAGAAGAAGGCAGAAACTGTCAAACCCCTGAGGCCACTCATCCAACACCGCCTGGACTTTGAGTGGGGCTTTATGAGGCCTATTTGCTCCGTCCGCCAGGGTGTGGTTTGCTCTTCCTCCTCATAGGTAACGTGTTAAATTGGGTTTTGTTCAGTTCCCTAAACATGCAAGTTGCAGATTGTTGTTCAGTATTGTGTTTTGCTATTGGATATGTTTGCATTGCCTCCACCCCCCTCACACGCGCACACACACACACACACACACACACACACACACACACACACACACACGCACACACCGTATAACGACATGAACAGATTGACTCCCCCCCAGCCCCCCTCCTTGCAGATTCTCATTCACCTGAAACTAAACGCACCTCCCTGCCGCTGCAGAGCGAGGACGGAGCGGGCGGGCGGTGCGTGGGGGGCGGGGGGGGGGGGGGGTGTAGGCAGCAGACGGTAAAGATGGAGGGTGGAATGAGTTGACGCCTGCGCACTGGCACCGCATTCCCTCCGCATCGCCGCCTCTCTCTTTTTCTGCAGCATCAGTACCACCCCCCCCCCCCCCCTCTCCCTCTCCCGCCCTCCCCCCTCTCTCTCTCGGTCGGTTCTGCTGCCGGTAGCTCTGCGCGCTGCGGGGCCACACTGCGACCGCATCGAGGAGGAAGAGGAGCCGCCGAGCCTGAGCCACAGCGGCGGAGCGGCACACACACACACACATATATATATATATTTATATATATGTGTATATGTATATGTATATATATATATACACTCATACACACACGTATATATGTACACACAGCGGAGGAGGGATCGAACGCGCGGATAACAAACCCCTGAGCAGCAGCGGCAGAAGGCGTCACATCTCCTGAAGAAGAGGAGGACGAGCGGAACGATACTAGCGGAGATCTTTTTCAGGATCTCAGATCGCAGAAGCAGCGACGAACGACGCGGTGTCGGTAACCCCCCCCCCCCTCCCCCCGTACTCCCGGACCACGGACCATCCTCCGGTTTTATATTTTTCTTCTAGCAGCCAGCTCGGCGCGAGGACACCATGAAGGACCGTACGGCGGAACTGCGAAGCGTAAGCTCCATTTTGCTCTTTCTGTCCGTGCGGTCGGCCTCCATGCCACCCCCCCCCACCCCCCCTCCCCTGCGGGCCTCGCCGCCTCACGCTGTGAATGCAGAGCGGGATCGGGTCTTCGGTGTGCGGGGACGCTGGGTTCGCACCGGCTGGAGGTCACGGTTTTCTTCCGGTACCGGACCCGGTTAGACCGCAGAGACCCTCCGCGTGCAGCGCTGCATGCACGATGGAAATAAATAAAATAAAACCGCTCCTGATGGAGCCGCGCGTGTCCATGCATGCGTGCTGGATGACCTGATGATGGAGATGGAGGAGGAGGAGGAGGAGGGGGAGGACCAGTGAATTGTATGTGTGTGTGGTTGTGAGTCGGAGGCCGCATCCTGCAGCCCGCGCGCCTCCTCCTCCCTGACGGAGCGGCGCGTGAATGTGGAGCACAATCACTCCAGATCAGGTGGAGCAGGATCGATACTCGGCTGGATGAATCAAGGTGCAGTTCTATCTGCTCCACCGCGTGTTTCCTCCTCTTGCTTCTCTACGCGTGATAGTGATGTGTGTGGTGGGGGGGTTGGGGGGGGGGGCGAAGCCTCACCCATTTTATGACTGAGGGTCTGCATGGAGGAGCGCGAGGCGCGGTGCTTGGTGAGCGAACAGCTGATGCCCGCGGTTTGGGCGGATTGTGGTGGGATTCTTGAGGGGGGGGGGGTCACATCAGCTGCTCAAACTCTGCAGCAGCTCCAAGCGCCTCCCACCGCCAACACCACAGTCAATCCTCCAAATCAATATATATATATATTAAAATTATCCATCAATATTCCGATTTCTTAATGTATAGATCTCTCAATACAACTATTTATTGAAATCTCAGTCTAATATTTGATTGATCTATTGGATATTTCCCCCATCTAGAACCTGATCAATAGACACAATAATCAATATAAGGTGATCAATAGAACATGTTCAATGAATACATCATCTCAGAGCTTACTGTTTATGTGTTAAGATATCCTCTATACCTCCACCCTTCTCCGTCCTTTATTCCTCCACTGTTTATTTCTCCATCTCCATCCTCTATATCTCTATCTCCATCCTCTGTCTCTCCACCTCTATATCTCCATCCTCTATATCTCCATCCTTTATATCTCCATCCTCTATATATCTATCTCATCCTTTATATCTCAATCCTATATATATCTATCCATCCTTTATATTTCCATCCTCTATCTCTCCACCTCTATATCTCTGTATCCATCCTTTATATCTCCATCCTCTATCTCTCCACCTCTATATCTCCATCATCTATATCTCTGTATCCATCCTTTATATCTCCATCCTCTATCTCTCCACCTCTATATCTCCATCATCTATATCTCTGTATCCATCCTTTATATCTCCATCCTCTATCTCTCCACCTCTATAGCTCCACCCTTATATTTCCATCCTCTATATCTCGATCCTTTATATCTCGATCCTCTATATCTCTCTCTCCATCCTCTATATCTCTATCCCCCATCCTTTATATCTCTATCCTCTATATCTCTTTCTCCATCCTTTATATCTATCCTCTATATCTCCATCCTCTATATCTCTATCTCCATAGTTTATATCTCTATCCTCTATATATCTATCTCCATCCTTTATATCTCGATCCTCTATATCTCTATCTCCATCCTCTATATCTCTATCCCCATCCTTTATCTCTCCATCCTCTATATCTCTATCTCATCCTTATATCTCTACCCTCTATATCTCTTTCTCCATCCTTTATATCTATCCTCTATATCTCCATCCTCTATATCTCTATCTCCATAGTTTATATCTCTATCCTCTATATATCTATCTCCATACTTTATATCTCTATCCTCTATATATCTATCTCCATCCTTTATATCTCCATCCTCTATATCTCTATTGCCATATTTGATATCTCTATCCTCTATATCTCTATCCTCTATATCTCTATCTCCATCATTTATATCTCCATCCTCTATATCTCTATTGCCATATTTGATATCTCTATCCTCTATATCTCTATCATTTATATCTCCATCCTCTATATCTCTATCTTCTATATCTCTATCTCCATCCTTTGTATCTCCATCTTCTATATCTCTATATCCATCTTTTATATCTCCATCCTCTATATCTCTATCTCCATCCTTTATAACTCCCTCTATCTCTCCACCTCTATCTCTCCATCCTTATATCTCCATCCTCTATCTCTCCACCTCTATATCTCCATCCTTTAAATATCCGTCATTCATTCATCCACCCCTTATTGCTCCATCCTCTACATCTCTGTCCTTTATTCATCCATTGTTTATTTCTTCATCTCATCCTCTATATCTCCACCCTTTGTATCTCTGTCATTCATTCTTCCACACTTTATTACTCGATCCTTATATATCCGTCCTTTATAGCTCCATCTATTATATCTATGTATATATTTTTAGTCCATTCTTTATTCATCCAGCATTTTTTCCTCCATCCTTATTCTCTATATATCCACCCTGTACATCTCCATCCTTTACTCCTCCATTAATTTTCCCTCCATCCTTTATACCTCAATTATTTATATCTCCGTGCTTTATATCCCTATCCTTTGTTCCTCCATCCCCTTTTCTATCCTTTATATCTTTACGTTTGATTTATTCATCCATCATTTATATCTCCATCCTTTAGATTCCCAACCTTGATTCCTTCATCCTCTTTTCCTACATCCTTAATATCTCCATCCTTTATCAATCCCTTATTCCTCCTTATCACTTTCCCTCCATCATTTGGATGTCCATCCTTTATATCCCCATCCTTTATATCTCCACCCTTCATACGAACATCTTCCATCCTCAGTCCCACATCCTTCTTCCGTCTATCCTCCTAACGTTCTCCACCCTCCCTTCAGCATCCTCTCTTGCTTCTTGCATGCTTCCTTTTCTTTGTCCTTGTGTCCTCTCAATCAGGTCACCTGATGCCTATCCTGAGGTGAGGATAAGAATGACGACAATGAGAATGATGGAAAAGATGGAGAGGATGATGATAGCGATAAAGGAGAGGAGGAAAAGGATGGAGCTAAGGAAGAGGATGATGATTTTTGTCATATTTGCATAATTTTCACACGGTTTAACTGGAGCTCTCAATCACCTCTTCTTCTTCTTCTTCTTCGTCTTCTTCTGTGGTGCTGATTATCAATATCATACTCATGAGAGCTTTTATTTTCTCAGTTTTAAAGTCCTCCAAAGACCATGGCCATGTTGGATCATGAGTGAATCCGGCTCACGTAGCGCTGCTGCTAACATGCCGAAGCTAGTAAAAATCATGTGTTTATGCAACGTCACAGTGACGCAACTCGTCTTCTGCCTCCCCTCTTCCTCCTGCTCCTCTTCTTCTTCTCATCCTTATTGTCTTCGTCTTTTTCCTTGTCCTCTTCTTTGCCTCCTCCTCTTCCTCTTCTAGCTGCTCCTTTCTTATTCTTCTCCTTTCCTCTTATTGTTTTCTTCTCTCCTCCATTAGGGGACTAATTTAAGGTGAACCCCTTGTGTCAGAAATGACAGACTTTAAATATTCATATGTGGAAACTGCACTGAAATATGCCTGATAACTGAATGAATGAGGAAATGAAAGCCGCTGTGTGATTGGCTGGGCTGCTGTCAGAGGGAGGAGCCTGTGGAAGGAGAAAGAAAACCTGCTCCCGACCAGGTGATGTTCACAGGCTCAGTTACCATGGTGACTGAGCCTGAGCTTTAGTTACCATGGTGACTGATCCTGAGCTTTAGTTACCATGGTGACTGAGCCTGAGCTTTAGTTACCATGGTGACTGAGCCTGAGCTTTGGTTACCATGGTGACTGAGCCTGAGCTTTGGTTACCTCCCTTTGTGAAACAAGCGTGAGTTTCCTTCATCTCAGGGTGAACAAACTCTTGAGTTTCCACTAAACCTGCTTCTTGAAACGGACCCCTGGGCCCTGTTCCTCGTACGTTCCTTACCGAGATGATTGACATCAGACTATCTCAGTTCCTCGAAGGCGGATCGGCGCTCAAAACGTCTCGTTAGTTTGAACCAGATGTCAATCCTCAGGATAATCGTCTTGCGTCAGAAGGTGGAAGAGTCGATCACCGAAACCAGGATTTTTAACAGTGTAACGGCAAATAAACTTAAAGGTAGAGCGTCTTTTTTCTCCGCTGACGTCCCAGGGAGGACCGTCCTGTGTCTCTAAAGGTGTCTTCCCTTTATTCTCCCCATCAAATACCTTTTCATTGTTTGGGGAGTTTTTCCTGTCGATGTGAGTGTTTCTGGACAGAGGACGTCACATGTGTACAGACTGTAAAGACACATGAGGCTAATTTGCGATATTGTGCGATAGAAAATAACATGAAATGAATCATAGAATTATGACAAAAACAGACAGCGCCCCCTGGAGGCTACAAGCCCCACAAAGTATCGCACAAGTTAACATTATGCGTGTTGGTAAAATGTGACGGCTCATTTAAGGGCCTCGTCTCTCTAATCAATCACATTATATCTCTATAATGCGTCTGCTGGCAGGAGGCTTCATGATGATCATCATCCAATGAGAATAATCATCTCAACTCCTTCAGAGTATGTAGATGAAAACAAGCCCAAAGAATCAGATTGATACGAATGAACAGGATCTATGTATCAGCGTATGTAGATGACCACATAGAACTAGTTTATTGTGTGTGTGAGAATCATTATAGATCCATCGTTCATATTCAGACATTTGATCAATTGAAGCAGTGAAATGTGGAACATCCAGAAGTTTATTAAGCGACAAATAAACCAACAGAACTTTACAAAGAGCACGACATGCAGCTGCTTTCCAGATGTTCTCTGCATCGCAACACCGTACAGACAGGACAGTGTGTGAGACATGAGACAGTGTGTGAGACAGTATGAGAGACACAGTGGACGCTCGGCTGCAGCGTGTGGTGTTCATCACGTAACGGGGAAATCTTCTTGTAAATAAATGACTCCTTGTGCTCAGCATCTGTAGCGCTCGTACAGGACGTCATGGCGGCTAAACGGGTCTTTGATCTCTGAGAAGTTTCTCCCTATAAAATGTTAATCTAACTGATGTCGCTCCTTCATCAATGAGGAAGTGAGCTGCCCTTTTTGTGGAGTGTTGCTCTGGTGATTTAGACAAACCTGCTTCGGGGAATCGAAAAGCCTGAACTACGTTACATCACATTACAGGTCATTTAGCTGACGCTTTTATCCAAAGCGACTTACATTTATAATTTATAACACATGGCTTTTTTACATTTTTGCCCAGGCAGCAAGTAGGGGTTAGGCGTCCTGCTCAGGGACACTTCGATATGGCACATGGGGCAGCCGGGACTCGAACCACCAACCTTGCGGTTCCAAGCGCTCCCTCTGTGTTACCTCTTCTTATCATCTTATCCTGAAAATTATCCGGCTAACTGAGTTAGCCACGTATGACGAACGGGGCCCAGGTTTCCACCTAAGCGTTGTTGTTCATCAATAATAGTTTGGGCTACAGGCTGTGGAAGAAGCCGTTGGCTTTGTGTGAATCAGGACTTATTGATCCCAGGTATCACGCTAACAGGCTGTGAGTGCTTTGCTTGGGTGTTTCCGTACGCGTGAAAATTTTCTAGCTACTAACCATGCTTGCTGAATCCACCATGCAGTATTATCCAAGAGGCAATCCCAGCTCACTGGTACTAGCCAATCACACCTTGTTAATACTAGCCAATCCCACATCATTATTACTAGCCAATCACAGCTTACTAGTACTGGCCAATCCCAGCTCATTAGTACTAGCCAATCACAGCTCACTAGTACTGGCCAATCCCACCTCATTAGTACTAGCCAATCACAGCTCACTAGTACTGGCCAATCCCACATCATTAGTACTAGCCAATCACAGCTTACTAGTACTGGCCAATCCCAGCTCATTAGTACTAGCCAATCACAGCTCACTAGTACTGGCCAATCCCACCTCATTAGTACTAGCCAATCACAGCTTTCTAGAACTGGCCAATCCCACCTCATTAGTACTAGCCAATCACAGCTTTCTAGAACTGGCCAATCCCACCTCATTAGTACTAGCCAATCACAGCTTTCTAGAACTAGCCAATGCCACCTCATTAGTACTAGCCAATCACAGCTTTCTAGAACTAGCCAATGCCACCTCATTAGTACTAGCCAATCACAGTTTACTAGTACTAGCCAATCTCACCTCATAAGTACTAGCCAATCACAGTTTACTAGTACTAGCCAATTACAACTCAGTAGTGGCGCGGTTCCACCGAGCGGTACGGTACGGGTCGGGTCGGTACCCTTTTATTTGTGTCTCCACTGCCAAAAGTTGAGAATGGTACCAAAAATCCGAACCGTACCGTACCACTCTTTGGGTACCCTTCCGTTGGGGCACCTGGCACAGTTGTTTGGTACTAAAGGGCGGAGCTAGACTCACTGAAGAACGTTGATTGGTTGAAAGAGTGTCGTCATTTGCGCGTGCCACAAGGGGAAAGACAACACACGTAACACACCTGCAGCATGTAGCCTTTGCTCAAACAAAGATTGTTGTGACAAACAGCCACATATCGAGAGGCAAGAACAGGATTGGCTGTGTGTCCTCCATTGTTGTTTGCGGTTAGTTTCAGTTTTCGCGCAATCGAATGACGTCAATCTACTTTCCGTCACACACCACGCCTCTCAAGTGACGTTATCACTACTTGGAATACACCACGCCTATCAAGTAAGGGTACTGTTGGCGGTGGAAACGCTCGCCAAATCATGGTTAACAGACCCAACCCGTACCGAGCCGACCCGTACCGACCCGACCCGTACCGTACCGCTCGGCGGAAACGCGCCATAATTCTCATCAGATTAGACAAGGGGGAGAGTGTCTCCTTTTAATCACAAGGTTAAATAGAATACAGTCAGATTAAAATAAAGAGCCGTTTCATTCTAAAGCTCACATGATCTAAATGTATTAATTAGCCATATTGCCATTCAAACACATGGACCAATCACAGAAGAGCACAGAGTGTCCAATCTGTTTATTTTGTCTTCCTGGAGGCACCAGGTGGGTGGGTTTGTTTGGTTTAGTGTTTGTCTGACTTTGTTTACCCAGAACACACACATACACACACACCTGCTGCAGACAGACGGCCTGCTGCTGACGTCTCGTGTCCCTCACTGGTGACTTGCTCAAGGGCACCTTGACGGCAGCGGAAGGACACTTTCTTCTGTGTTATACTTTCAAAGTAAAGTTAAACCGAGCTAAAAGTCTGAAACTTCCTGTTGTCCGACCCTTTCAAACCAAAGTTAAATTGAGCTGCTGAGGTTTGGCACTATCCATTGTCCAACCCTTTCAAATTAAAAGTCTGACACTTGTTAAATATAATGTACTTTTACATTTTAAAATGTTTGTTTTGTCGACAATTCTTTATTTGTTTTTTTCTTGCATATCTTTGTGGCAAAAATCATATTCAAGCCATTTCAAAAGAGGTACTTTTTACCTTCTTTTGTTATTACATTTTCTAAATTCTAAATACTAGCATTATGAACTCTTTTGATGTACATATACATGTACATATACATCAAAACTGCTGTTGACAAGAAACACGTTTCTGGCTACAGGCTTGATGCTAACGATAGCTAGTTCATCGTTGTGTGTCTGTGTGTGTGTGTGTGTGTGTTTGTGTATGTGTGTGTGTGTTTGATTGATTGATTGATTGATAGATACTTTATTGATCCCTCAAGAGGGAAAGTTTAGTATCACAGCAGCATGTACAGGGAAAAAATAGAATAAAAAGATACACATTATATACAATATAATAAGAGAAATATTAAATTATTAAATTAAATTAAGTTAAATAAACTAAAACTGAAACAAAAGAATAACCTTCCAAAAGAGACAATAATAATAATTTGTAAAAGGAGAAGAGGAAGAGGAGCAACATCACAGCAGTACAGGGTTATTATTGTCATTGTGTGTGTGTGTGTGTGTGTGTGTGTGTGTATATGTGTGTGTGTATATATATGTGTGGGTGTGTGTGTGTGTATATGTGTGTGTGTGTATGTGTTTGTGTGTATATATATGTGTGTGTGTATATGTGTGTGTGTGTGTGTGTGTATATGTGTGTGTGTGTGTGTGTGTGTGCGCGTGTGTATATGTGTGTGTGTGTGTGTGTGTGTGTGTGTGTCCCTCAGCAAGGGCAAAGCCTCCATTACAGCTTTAGAACATGAGGTCATTTTTACATCCGCTGTGTTTTGTGCTGCTCACTAATGTTGATAATGTTTCTGCTGGTGTTCTATAGTCTATATACATGTAGGTTGTCTCTCAGGGTCTGATGACGAGGCTGTGACGTCCTGATGATGTCACAGAGCCTCAGCAGTTTGAATGTCTTTGGGTGAAATGCATCCTGGGAGATTGCTTCCTCCTTTCTTCTCTTTTGTCCCGGTTTGTTCAGGACATTTAGGGTCTTCCCATAAACGACATCACTAACATTCAGTTTTTATTTAAAGTGTGCATTTTGTTAAGCTCCACCCACTCAGCTATTGGTCAACCAATCAGGTTGCAGCCTGTCCCCTTAGCTAAAGACATGTTTGGAGGAGGAGGAGCTTCCTCATAGTCCCACAGACTCTTATTGAAAGGAAGCAGCTGAACTCAGCATGTGTGTGACAGGAAGTCATTCCGTCAGTAATTAGGTGGAATTAATCAGACCTGAAATGTATGAATCGATGCAGAAAAAGCTCATTTAGACAATGAAATAAACCTACTGAGTTCCCCGCTGTGACGTCACAACAGAACCCGCTGCTTCAGAAACTCATCCAGAGTTTATGTAGAGTGACTGGAACTAAATGTGATGTTGACGGTTTCTGTTTTTGTTTCCTCCCTTGTTCATTTTCTGGATGTTTCCCTCTCGAATATTATATTTCATATTGTAGAAGTTTTTTTAAAGTCTAAAATAACACAAATGCATAATTTCTTAAATTAAGATCTAAATTGTTGTGTAAAGTACAATTTGCAAATCAAGATTCTAAAATTCTCTAGATTTTTATCTTTAGATAATAATCTTTCACAGATGTGCTAAATGTTAACGTTTGATCTAATATCTCATAATATGATTTAAATATAAAGCTTGGATACAAAGCTGTCTTATAAAACACTGTAGATGATACATATTTTATGGATAAGGAATAAAATATTCAAGTCATTTTCAGCCTGAAACGATCGGTCCATCGTCCAGATCCAGTCTAACAGTAAATAGTGAAAGTTGTGTGATTAGTTCATTGTAGAAGTCCTCTACTGAGCATGCTCAGTAACGCACTGCCCCCCCCCCCCTTCACCTCCGGCTGTTAACATAACTGATGAAAGCCTCCCCCCTCCCCCCTCCCCCCTCCTCTCTCCCCCCTCCTCCCTTTCTTTATTTCCCCAGTTCTTCCTTCTGGCGTCAACGACATTCTGTTTATTTATAGACCAGAGAAAGTAAAGAAATGTGTGTGTGTGTGTGTGCGCTACCTGAGCAGGAAACACAC
Organism: Gasterosteus aculeatus; assembly: GCF_964276395.1. NCBI lineage: Eukaryota > Metazoa > Chordata > Actinopteri > Perciformes > Gasterosteidae > Gasterosteus > Gasterosteus aculeatus. Next base: position 18,340,675 of record NC_135699.1, read on the forward strand.
ACACACACACACAGATAAACACACATAAACACAGCTTGTATCCGTGCATGTAAAACACACACACACACACTGACGTCAACATCCTGACGGGGGGGCATGAGGAGAGAGGGGAGGAGACAGGGGGAGGAGACAGGAGTAGACAGGAGGAGACATGAGGAGACATGAGGAGAGAGGGGGAGGAGACATGAGGAGAGAGGGCGAGAGAGGGGGAGGAGACATGAGGAGAGAGGGGAGGAGACAGGAGTAGACAGGAGGAGACATGAGGAGAGAGGGGGAGGAGACAGGAGGAGAGAGGGGGAGGAGACAGGAGGAGAGAGGGGGAGGAGACAGGAGGAGAGATGAGGGGGAGGAGAGATGAGGAGAGAGGGGGAGGAGACAGGAGGAGAGATGAGGGGGAGGAGACAGGAGGAGAGAGGGGAGGAGACAGGAGGAGAGATGAGGGGGAGGAGACAGGAGGAGAGAGGGGAGGAGACAGGAGGAGACAGGAGGAGAGATGACCTGGACCACGGCGCCCACACTTAGATTCCGCGAGCGCAAATCGAATCGCTATAAAGAAGTAGGAGCGAGTCGTCGCCACGAGCATTCTTCACATGTCAGTCATTACTTGATGAACCGCACTGATTGACAGCTGAGTGTCTTTTGAATGGACTTAAATGTGTCCATTAGTAATGATCTCTAATCAGCATTGTCATCAGTCATATGATCTTTTTTCAAAGGCAGGCGATAAACCGACATCTGGAGACACTGAGACTTTAATCATGGCCTTACCGTGGACAGATTTCCCATGATCCTCTGCTTCGGAGACCTTTGCACTCGTCTGTGATTGAGCTGCCGTCCCGTGATTGGCTCTTTGTGACGGAGCGTCCAATGTTCTCCCATGATGCTCAGCTGCAGACCTTTACTAACACTTTATAGACCTTAGACCTGATGGATCCACATCGGAACCTGCAGCATCACAATGAGCCCCTGAGCCTCAACAGGTTGCTAAGCAACCAACCAATCAATGCTAACGAACGTTAAACTGCCTCAATGTCAGTTGTACATTTAATGTTAATGTGATTATAACTAGAGCATTAATAACTACTATAACAACTATAATCACAATTTATGATCAATTAGAACATTATTATATTGTTAATACTTATTAAAATAATAGGACGTCTTAAAGATTGCTGTAGTTCATGATGATGTGATGATATTGAGTCTTAACCCAGTGTTTGTACCCAGTTGTATTTTTCATACTCTATGTTCTATGTTTTCAACCTGAAACAAGGACTGATGATGTGACTGATGACCTCATGGTCAGCGATGACTCACGATGACCTCGTGCTGCGTCTCCTGTGTGTCTGCAGGCTAAGGACAGCGATGACGATGAGGAGGTGGTGCAGGTGGACCGGGACCACTTCATGGATGAATTCTTTGAACAGGTGATACACGAGAAACAAGAATCACAACGATCGGCTTCAATGTTCATTTGGTCTGAACAAGTCGCCACATTTAAACCGCATAATGTCATATGAAATGTGTTGAAATGGAAAAAAGAAGAAATTAAGAAGACTTCCACTCCAGAAATGGTGAGAAGGAGGAATTTAGACGCAAAATGAGTAATAACACATTGGTTATTGGGAGAGAGGAAAAGAAACTGTCTAAGTGCTTTTATTGTGAAGCTTGTTGGAAGCAGGTCTCTGATGTCTCTGAGGTCACAGTTTGATCCGTTCTGCAGAGCGACAGACGTCCTGCGGAGGTAAAGATGTGTGTGTGTGTGTTCAGGTGGAGGAGATCAGAGGCTGCATAGAGAAGCTGTCGGAGGATGTGGAGCAGGTCAAGAAGCAGCACAGCGCCATCCTGGCCGCCCCGAACCCGGACGAGAGTAAGTCACAGGACGACAACCACTTCCATTCACACACAAACTCACTTTTCATTTTTAGTCATAAGAACAAAGTTCGGTTTGTTGTGATGTCGTCTCTCTGCATGTTGCATGAACAACTATGAAGGTTACATTTACCTCCTCCCTCCTTTCCTCTTTCCTCTCCTCTTTCCTTCCTCCCTCGCCCCTGGTCTCTTTTGTGTTTTTTTTGCATGCTGAGGTTTCTTATCTTGAAGTTATTTGTCTGCATGAAGTCTGGTTCCTCTTGAGAAGATGAGAAGGTGGGTCTTCATCATATCACATCATGTCAGAATCTTCTTTTTCTTCTTATTTATCATCGTCTTCCTCTTCTTTTTATTTGTTTGTGTAAATATTAAAAAAACACAGGAAGCATGTTTTCACCAGCCAACACTGTTTTCATGTTGTCATGGCCACAAGACGTCCGTTGGTCAACAAACCTACATATAAAATCACAACAAAGAAATCTGCGTCTTCTATTATTTATAATATCACAGTATCTTTGTTGTTGATCCATCTGAGAGTTTTATGGTACGTAAAGAACCTGCAGGATGTAACAGCTAGTATCCTTGGTCATAGGGTGGTCAGTGGTTCCTCTGCTGCAGGAGTTTAGTAAGTTGTCCTCTTTCTCTCCTGCGTCGTGTCGTCACCAGCAGGACACGAGTCACGTTTGGCTCCATGAAGGAAATAGTGTCTTCAGACCTCGTGGCATCAAACATTCTAGCTTTCTAACAACACGAGCTAACTAAATTAGCAATCGGCTAGGACTCTTGCTAGGGGCCAGTTTACTGGTTGGACACCGTTAGACACAGGGCGCCACACCCATGTACCCGCCGGGGGCCACCAGGGGCCACCAGGGGCCCGCCGGGGGCCCACGTGACACCCTGTCATCATCCGTAGAGATGGAAGGTGGAATCATACATGCCGTTACACAAGGAAGCAGCAAAGCTCCGTTCCAGCTCTTACGTGGCGCCACTTCCTCCACTTCACTTCATTTCACTCAGTTAATCTGAGTCTATTTCAAAGAAACCGATTGATCAATTCTAAAAACATTAAAGGAGTTTTTAGCAGCTTTAGCTCGTAGAACAGAGGGTGAGTCAGAGGAGACGAGGCTGAACAACCCTGCAGAGCTCGTAAATCTGACAGCACTGCTGCAGTTATCACACACACACACTCACACACACACACACTCACACACACACACACACACACACACACACACACACACTCACACACACACTCACACTCACACACACACACACACTCACACTCACACACACACTCACACACACACACACACACACACTCACACACTCACACACACTCACACACTCACACACACACACACACACACACACACACACACTCACACTCACACACACACACACACACTCACACTCACACACACACACTCACACACACACACACACACACACACACACACTCACACACACACACACACACACACACACACACACTCACACACACACTCACACACACACACACACACACACACACACACACACACACACACACACACTCACACACACACACACACACACACACACACACACACACACACACACACACACACACACACACACACACCTCTCTGCCGCTTTACATCTCACCTTAAATGGGTGATGATCTATCGTCTCCATAGCTTGTCTCTAATGTTGGAGACATGTGGTCAATGTTGAGAAGACATCATGAAGAACAACAATACTTGTCTGTATTAAAGGAAGTGATGTCCTCTTTCTCATCAGAGACCAAGCAGGAGCTGGAGGACCTCACAGCCGACATCAAGAAGACCGCCAATAAAGTCCGCTCAAAATTAAAAGGTTTGTAACTCAGTCATGTGACACCTCAAAGGTACAAGGACACCTGAATGCACCACGCAGGACCGTCACACAGTAATTAGAGGATTTCTTGTTATATTATTTAATATGATGGGTCTTCTATTAGAGCATTTATGGTGATATTATTATGGTACAATTGTACAAATAGTAGATGTTCTATTAGACGATGTGCAGCTTCCCCTCAGGTTGAGTTGACCTGATTCAAACACGGTGTGATTCATTGAGACTGTAATCACACACAAGCACACACTCGCACAAACACACAGAAACACCAACACACACACTTGTGTATTTGTAAACATCTGCAGTATTTGTTCTTCCTGTCTGCGTCTCATTGGCTCTTTAGATAAGTTTGATCCCTTATCAAGTGTTTACCAACTAGACAATTCAGTAATGAATGAAAACATAATAAAACACAGACTTGATGAAGATGAGGATGTTGATGAAGATGAACCAACACAATGTTCTGTGTGTGTTTTTTTCCTGCAGCAATCGAGCAGAGCATCGAGCAGGAGGAGGGTCTCAACAGATCATCAGCGGACCTCAGGATCCGTAAGACACAGGTGAGACCTCGTCCCTCAGGTGTCCATCGGGTGTCTTCTGAATGAATCACAGTAGGAGAGTTGTTTATTTTATCTTAATGAACTTAATTGTTGGAATGCTTGAAGTATTGTTCTTCGAATCTATTCAACGTCTTATTATTGTTGGAACGCTGCTTCAGCATCTGGAGTGTAGAGCAGTGTCAGAATCTGGTTAAAAAAATATTGCACTTTTGCCCTCACGGCCACAATATACACTTTTCAGGCTTCATTGTTGGACAAAATGGTTCCGTGCTTGTGCTGCTTGTAGTCATGTGGCTGTGGAATCCCACAGACATTTACTTTTGGCCTGAGGAGCCTGAGAGTGAGACAATGTCTGTCTCCAGCCCCATAGGCTCCAATGCAAATCTGCTGACACGTTTCTCAAAGAAAACAGAAGGTACATGTTGTGTAAACTGCCACAGGAGCCGTATTTATTACCGGACAGACATACAAAGCACATGGTCGCGTTCGGTAGAGTCCAGGGTCTCTCAAAATAACCTTATCTATTAGACAGCCGTTATAGTTTTGCACTAGAGGACACTTGTTTGAGTCTCTGTCCTTTCAGCAGGTGTGCCAATACCGTGGATACTCACATACACACTGCAGTCTGTGTCTCAAAGTTGCTAGGCTGCATCCTTAAGGACGCATATGTCCTGCGACTCTCCTGTCCCAATCAGTCGGCTCCTCCGGACCCGGTCGAGGGACACATTCCTCCAGGAGGAGGAGCCGACCGATTTGGACGACACATCTGATCCAGCATATCCCAGCATGCAGTGCGGGCCGACGAGGATTTAATTTATTCAGGACGGAGGCAGTGATCCGCTAGCGCAGAAGAGTTCACTTTTAAATGTAGCCTTAAGTAATAGAATTCACTGGAATATCTACCAATAGAAGTCTTATAATATAATATATAACGTCACATCTTAGTTTATGAAATCAGTTAAGTTACGTGACGTTGGTAACCGATGTCGTGTTGTACATATTCTGTAATACAGTTAAAATAGCTTGTATCCTATGCTGTTGCTGTTCCTCTTTTTAGTGACTACATTGATGGAATCTCCTCTGCCTTAAGATTTCAATATTACTTTTAGCTGAAAGTAATTATAAATTAGTAAAGTATTATACATTACCAGATTTAATTTGAATTTAAAATAACTGGAAAATGTTCTTCTCTCAGCCTGAAGTATATCACGCTCCGGAGGAGAAGCGTAAATTCCTAAATTAAATGAAATAAGATTATCTTTATCTCTACTTTATATGTTTTTCTGGTTTTAAGGCTTTTATTGTTAAGCTCAGCAGGTTGCTAGGCAACGGGAGCAGCGCAGGTAAAGCTGATGACGCAAGCAGGAAGTCCCTGCCTACGCGGTTGTTGGAGGACCAGACCAGGTCTACGAAGACTGCTGAAGGCTACAAGGATGCAGCCTAGCCACTTTGAGACTGTTTGTCTCACATAGCTGAACCATAGCTGATTAGTGGAGTCACATGACGCCGCTGCTTTCTGTCAACAGACCAACATGATGAAGCCCCTCCCTTTCACCTCTGCCACCCCCCCACTCCCCTCAGTCCACATACACGCTCTGGGGACGTGGTGGTGTTGGGTGGTGTTGGTGGTGTGGTGCTCTGTAGCCCATATGTGAGAGTGATGGTTGTGTGTCTCTATGTGACTGGAGACCAGTCCAGTGGACCCTGTCTCCCCTCCCATGCTAACTGGGACTGACTCCACCCCCTTACAACCCTCTAAGGCGGGGTCTCAAAACTCAAATCAGGTGCACTGGACGCCGGAGTTTGAGACCCCCGCCGGATGACTTTGCTATTGTGGGATTACAGAACGGTCCTCACACATGTGTGGCCGCTGGTGCTTCTTTTATATCCCCCCGCGTCGGTTGAAGCGTTCACCACCCTGCCCGGCTCGTCAGCGCCTCCGACTTTAATGGTCTGGTTCGATCAAAGTGGGCAGCATCTGAAAGGAGTTTGACGCCCCTGAAGATGATTGAACATATATTATATCATATAGCGAGTTGTGGAAAGTATTTCTATGTCCCGCCACTTCGTACTATATATAATAGTAATAATACTATATAGAAACACATATTGTATTACTTTGTGTTATCTGTTTAACTGTTTCATCTCCCTCTCTGTTGACGTCTCGCAGCACTCGACACTGTCTCGTAAGTTTGTTGAGGTGATGACTGAGTACAACACCACGCAGTCAAAGTACCGCGACCGCTGCAAGGACCGTATCCAGAGACAGCTGGAGATCAGTGAGTACTGGAACACACTGATCACACCGCGTGTGCAACATCCTTTACTCAGAAATAAGAAGAGTCGGATGGAAGTAATTCAGTTTTAATGACATGTGATGTACCATGTGACATGCAACGTACTATGTGACATGTAACGTACTATGTGACATGTAACACACCATGTGACATGTGGCGTACTATGTGACATGTAACACACCATGTGACATGTGGCGTACTATGTGACATGTAACACACCATGTGACATGTGGCGTACTATGTGACATGTAACACACCATGTGACATGTAACGTACTATGTGACATGTAACACACCATGTGACATGTGGCGTACTATGTGACATACTATGTGACATGTAACACACCATGTGACATGTAACGCACTATGTGACATGTAACACACCATGTGACATGTGGCGTACTATGTGACATACTATGTGACATGTAACACACCATGTGACATGTGACGTACTATGTGACATGTCACACACCGTGTGACATGTGACGTACTATGTGACATGTGATGTACCATGTGACGTACTATGTGACGTGTAACACACCGTGTGACATGTGACGTACTATGTGACGTGTGATGTACCATGTGACGTACTATGTGATATGTAACACACCACGTGACATGTAACACACCATGTGACGTACTATGTGACATGTAAAACACCATGTGACTTGTGACAAACTATGTGACATGTAACACACCATGTGACATGTGATGTACCATGTGACATGTGACGTACTATGTGACATGTAACACACCACGTGACATGTAACACACCATGTAACGTACTATGTGACTAGTAAAACACCATGTGACTTGTGACGAACTATGTGACATGTAACACACCATGTGACATGTGATGTACCATGTGACATGTGACGTACTATGTGACATGTAACACACCATGTGACATGTGATGTACCATGTGACATGTGACGTACTATGTGACATGTAACACACCATGTGACGTACTATGTGACATGTAACACACCATGTGACATGTGACGTACTATGTGACATGTAACACACCATGTAACGTACTATGTGACATGTAACACACCATGTGACATGTGACGTACTATGTGACATGTAACACACCATGTGACGTACTATGTGACATGTAACACACCATGTGACATGACACGTGCCCGTTCCTGCTCTAAATGTTCTGTCTCTGTGTTCCGTTTGCAGCTGGGAGAACCACCACCAACGAAGAACTAGAGGACATGTTGGAGAGTGGCAAGCTGGCCATTTTCACCGATGATGTAAGCACCGCACCTGAGCCTCACTTTAACTGAGCCATTCTGCTTCCCGCTATGGTTACCGTTACCTGGGCTGCAGAATCGCCACGAGGTGCGCTGAGACATCAAGTGAACACGGCCGTTGTCACATGGCATGTAACAAAAGGAGGATGCACTATTAGGGCTTTTATTTTGACTGCTTAACTATCATTCACTCTTTCAAACTAAAAGCTCAAATACATGCATGCACCTCTGCCTCTGTCCCAAGCTGAGCGAGTCACGTGACCTGATGGTTGCTGTTGGGTCACGTGACTTAACGGCGAGCTGAAAACCCAATCATTTGAGACTGAGCTCCTCTGGTTGAAACCACGCACACCTGTGATGTCACGGCGTCCCAACCAGTGGAGGTCAGACACGCGGTTTATAGTCGGCGTTAAGTCACACTGTAAGCAGGTAAGTAAACAGAACACGTCACACCACTCGGACCTGATGACAGACCTGGAGGTCAAATATCGCCACCAACGCTGGACCGAGCCGTCGGGACAGAGGATGTCGCATGTGCACCGACTGTAAAGCCCTCACAGGCACATGTGTGCTTTGGGGCTGTACAAAATAAAATGATTGGACTTGGAAACACAAATCGATTTTGACCGGACAAACGAAAAAATCGTTATTTCACAGTTTTTCAGAGTCACTTTCCTGATAAACTTTGACAATAGAGAACAGGGCTAGATCGCCATGATGTTGATTGAAAAGAAAAAAGGATTTTAGAGGAGGGAGATTCACAGCTCAGTGTCTTTGTTATGAGCTTGATGTCATTAAAACTAGAGAGTCTCACTCTCGACTGCACATAATGGAAGATTAAAGCAGTTTTGCTTACTTGTTCTTTATTTGTATGCAGTCAACAATACTCTGCCTGGTGCACTTATCCGGGGCTCCGCGTAAGTGGTGCACCCCCTAAATCTGTCCCCCCTACAACAGTACTGCAACAAACGATCCTATTGTTACATGCAGCATCATAATGACACGAGTCTGAACTCTTCTGAGACCCGGCGGCCCTTAACTCAAAAGCAGGGTTGTTAGTCCCTGGTGGCAAGTTTCTGTTCCCCCAAACAGGTGAGTATTGTTCCTTCACCAAGAACGTAACACCTGCTGCCACAGTGTCAGCGCATCAGTAACAAAGGGTTTGCAGTGTCTGTTTGCTGAATAACGGTAGAGATTTAAGGGGCTTTTGGAAGTTGAGTAAATTTGAAGCTTTGACTTCACGTGGCTGTAGCAGAGTTAGCTTGTTATTTCCATGACGGTTACAGGAAATGAGCCGAACCGTTACCATAGTTACCATAGTAACTAATAACTACAGACATTTCTCTTTTACTGGTCAAACGAGCTGTACAACGTTATTCTGGCTCTTGTGTTTTGTATTGTTGGTAAACCATTGGGGCGAAGTAACGCTTGGGCTAAAAGACGTCCTGTCCCTCAGATCAAGATGGACTCTCAGATGACCAAGCAGGCCCTGAACGAGATCGAGACCCGGCACACCGAGATCATCAAGCTGGAGAACAGCATCCGTGAGCTGCACGACATGTTCGTGGACATGGCCATGTTGGTGGAGAGCCAGGTGGGGGCGTGAAAGCGTCAGATGAATGTCAAAGTAAAACAGAGCTGATGAGCCAACGAGACATGAACCAGCATCGGGCCTTTTACACATTCATTCTTTATTTAAGTTCTAGTAAGTCCATCTTATTCTCCGTGACCTTTTTCCAGCTGCCCGCGTTGCGCAGCGTCCTGGTGGCGTGAGAGTCGCCTCCAACATAAAAGCACAAAGCAAGTCAGAAACGGTTACGTGTGTGTGTGTGTGTGCGTTTCAGGGGGAGATGATTGACAGAATCGAGTACAACGTGGAGCACTCTGTGGACTACGTGGAGCGAGCCGTGTCCGACACCAAGAAGGCCGTGAAGTACCAGAGTCAGGCCCGCAAGGTAACGTGTGCGTCCGCCCGGACGCCGCCGTGACCGCAAAGCGCCGCCGCCCACCTGTGTGTGTGTGTCTCCCCCTGCAGAAGAAGATCATGATCATCATCTGCTGCGTCATCCTGGGCGTGGTCCTGGCGTCGACCATCGGCGGCACGCTGGGCTTCTAGACCGCCGACCGCCAGCATCGAGACGGGAAACCATGACGACGAAAACGACGACGACCACGACGACGCGACTGAAAAACTTGAAACACAAATGCAAGACAGACAACAATCAGCTAGGAAGAGAAAACGATCCAATCACAGTTTGAAACATGGGGCCGGGTGGGGTTCAAAAAACAAAGGCAAAAAAAACACGGCAGCCTAGCTGACCGAAATACGCCGCGTATACAAAAAGAAGGGTACAAATAAACCCGCTATTTATTGCAGATGTACACGTGTTGAACATACATGCGTTGGTTAACCTGTAAAGAAACATTAACGTTAGTTTGGTTCGCCTTGTTTCCTTATTATTTCTTTGGGGAGTCTCTGGGGAAATGAAGCCGGCCGCGTGGGGAGGCGTTCCAGCTCAGGGGGGGGCGACCTGTAGGACGAGGAGAGAGGGCGACACGCCGCCATCAGCCGGTGGACCGCAAGGTGTGTGTTTGTGGGGGGGGTCGTCATTGCAGCAGGGCAGGTTTCCATGACAACAGGCTCCCCTTCATGTCACATCTATCCAACCAAAGAGCAGGGGGGGGGGGGCGAGAGCTGAAGGTGGGGGTTCATAGGAGCCGGGAGGAGGCGGGCAGTCAATCTATGCAGTTTAGATAAATGGAAGACGACTCGTCCCGCCTCCCCGAGTCTGCCAATGAGGACAGGGCTGTTCTTCCAGAAGATTCTAAGAAAATAACAATAAACAGAACACATTAAAAAGTGAATGAGAAGGAAACCGAGTTGACGAAGGAGCTCCCGGCCGGAGGCGCGGTTTGCCGTTGCTTGGTGGTCCCGGGGCCTGTCCGCCCCACGTCATCTCTGCTACTGTTCATCCGCCCCCCCGCGTCCACCGTTCTTTGGGGTTGGTGATACGAGGCTTCGTCCCATCTGTGGATCATGTGACACGCATCCACCACACGGCGTGTGCATAAAGAACTTGTATACATACACACCGGACCCCCCCACTCCCCTCTGTGTTACATATCACGCCAGTGCTAGACTGGGTCGCTTAGCATGCCGTAGCGTTAGCTCGTGTTACATGTAGGTCGTGTAGAAGCTGCTTGTTGGAGATTGATCTCTTTTTTTTCGGGTCTTTTTATTTGACATGAAATACACTTTTCGTGTGTCCAGACTGGTGTTGAGGAACAAATAAACCTTTGAGCTCGTTCGCTGATCTCAACACGAGGTTCCATCGCTTGTTTTTTCCAGAGCGGTTCTTTCTTTGCTAATTAGATCTGACGACGACCGTTCTTTGCAAATTTTGTGAAACGAGGTGTATTTTCTCTCCTTTTGGCCTCTTTCACAACGATGTAGCAATATACACAGAAATCATACGACGTATTAACTGTCTATCAGACACCGTTAGCATTAGCCGCGCAACTCCCTCTGCTTCTTTTACAGCAGCGAAGCTTTTCAACGGGAGATCATTTGAAGCGGCGTGTAAACCTCAACACTGCTCTGGGTCGGGGCCACACGCGTGTGCGTTACGTTTGTCGTACTAGCATGTTTTGTTCTGTTAATGTGATTCCGTGTTGAGAAGTAACACTATACGTGTGTGTTGCCCCGATCAGGATGCACGGGGTGTGTGTGTGTGTGTGTGTGTGTGTTGAAAATGACTACACGGTATTGTGACTCTGGCTTCACGTCAGGGGGCAGGGAGGCGCTTTGAGGAGGGAGGGGGGCAAACGCCACCTTAAACCCACCCGACCGCCCCGCGCTTCACTCAGTCAAAGCAATAAAGTCACTTTGTTATCGCTAAGTTTCATTTAGAAGGATAAAGTGTTAGCTAGCCGTCTCCACCCGAACCCGACGCTGCCTCGCAAAGCGGCCGCAATCTTATCACCTGGAGTCCAAACATCGGCGTCTTTAGGCTCCTCTGGACGTCTTTACGCGTCTTTAGGCTCCTCTGGACGTCTTTACGTCCTGACGAGGCTCCTTCCGGTCGCTGAGCGGAGCTGCTTGTTGAACACGTGTGTCTTTGGGCGTCGTAGTGATAGATAGTGATTAGCGCCGTTACCCATCGATGTCTGTGATATTTGTCGCTAGATTAAATAAAGAAACGAGGGCTTTGAGCTCCAGGTTTGGAGAAGAGTGGATGTGGGACTTTTTCTTTTATTCTTTTACTTCCCAAAACCAAAATTTCTGTGTTGACCAAAGCTTAGCAAACACGAGCCCTCCGAGCAGCATCAGTCCAGTAGACGTGTAGATCCGTAGATGTAGAATGAAGCACTTTTCTCTGCTGTAGTGTTGGTAGATTCATCCCGTCTTTCTGAGTGTTTTTTAGATGTACAACAGACACTGAATCTGTTCACAAAGGGATTTAACCAGTTGTTTTAACTACATTTCCCAGGTGTCTCCGCGGAGCTCTCAAACCATGTTGGGTTTCCCTCTAAAGATCACGGTGGGCGGTCGTTGTGGGCGGTTGTTGTGGGCGGTTGTGGGCGGTTGTTGTGGGCGGTTGTGGGCGGTTGTTATGGGCGGTTGTTGTGGGCGGTTGTTGTGGGCGGTTGTTGTGGGCGGTTGTTGTGGGCGGTTGTTGTGGGCGGTTGTTGTGGGCGGTTGTGGGCGGTTGTTGTGGGCGGTTGTGGGCGGTTGTTGTGGGCGGTTGTGGGCGGTTGTTGTGGGCGGTTGTGGGCGGTTGTTGTGGGCGGTTGTGGGCGGTTGTTGTGGGCGGTTGTGGGCGGTTGTTGTGGGCGGTTGTGGGCGGTTGTTGTGGGCGTTCCGATGTTTAGCCGGCGGAAGGCAGAGCAGCGGCATGAGGGTCTCTTGCTGTGTTTCCTGTGACGTTCCTGTGATTTTCGCCCTTCTGTCTTCCTTTTTCCTGTTTGTGTCGTTGGTTGTACGGAAAAAAAAGAGTATTGAGCCTGAGAGCCTGAGAGCTCCCGTCCCCGGGGGCCCTCGCCCCCCCGCCGTGTGTAACGATGATTATACTGATCACATCAATAATAACAATGGTAATAAAAAAGGCATGCAAGCGTTGTGGAGTTTGCATGATGGTGTTTTTTGTACCCCACCCTCAACCTGCCCTCCATGTCGAGCACTTTACCGCTCAGCCGACCTGATGTTGGGTTGCACATTAGCACGTTAGCTGACTACTTGTTCCTACTTGCGATCTCGGCTGGTTTTGAATCTCAAAGGTTAAACACGTGATTAGTTGGTCACTTGGTCGGAGTTAGAAGGACTGAGGGGAACTTTTCAAAGCAGAACTTTTGAAATATGCTGCCGTTACTTACAGCCATCTTTGCCCCCGTCAGTGACCTCCAACCCCTGTCACCCCCCCGGATTACCTCGGTTACCATCTGTGTGCTGTTTGCTTCCATGGATGCGTGTTGTGTGTTATTGGGCCCCCCGGCCCCCCTCGGGCCTCCTGTCAGTGAACCCGGTTCAACCTGTGCGCGTCCAGTTGGTTTAGATGTGCGAAGCCGCTTGATGAATTCCACTTTTGTTTGTTTGTTTTCATTGTTGACAGATGGAAGAAGAGATCCAACATATTTATAGGACGCTATGATCGCTGTTATTATTTATTAACATTCAAACCAAAGCGCCCCCTTCATGTAATCAAAAAATGATTTGCGCCAAAATCAAAGAGCACAAAGTTTAAACTTAAGAAAGATATTTGTTACAAACAGTAAAAATATGTCGTAACAAAACCTCTAAATGTTACTAAACAACAACAACGGCCCCCAAGCCGCTGCGCGCCCCCCTTTCCTTTACTCATGAGCATCGATTATGATAATTAGCATATTAGCTTCTCTACTCGAGGCCGAGGCCACGTGGTGCTTTCTTCTATTTAAAGATTTCGCTGTTCTTCTTCATTTGTTTGTATTGTTCTGTCGGTTCCTGCGCTCATGTCACCTTTTTAGGGTTTAGATGTTCTTCTGGCTCGTTAGTCTGTTTCTTCTTCTCGTCTGGTTTGTCTGGAACCCGTTCAAGGACTCGAGTGAAGCAGCGGACAAAAGTCGTAATGTTTTGATGCAAAATTAGTCACCTTTTGTTTGGGATTTGAGATTTGCTTTTATACAATTTATATATATAAATCGTACATCAACATACTGCGTTTCTATAGCTGTGTGTGTGTGTGTGTGTGTGTGTGTGTGTGTGTGTGAAACCACGACCACTTCTGTTGGCTCTACAGTTTTTTTGACAGCGGGAAGCAAAATAAAATCATAAAGAGAGAGTTTGGTTGCCAAAGATTGACTCGCCGTTAGCCGTTAGCTGCTAGCCGCTGGCCGCTAGCCTGTGTGGAAGTGACCGCGTGTAGCGCCGCACACGGGTGCTGAAAGGAGACTTTCTGTAGCTCGAGGTCGTGGTAACGTTACGTTTCTCGTCCTCAATCACAACGTGGTTCAGCTTCAAGTTTCTCGTTTCCATTCGTCTGTTGTCGGACGATTAAACTCTTTCAACGTGATGATTTTTGTCTTCCTGAAGAATCGTTTCTCAGTGAAAAACAACAACCTGTTGATGATTATGAAGTGGAGGCGTTTGTTTACTTGTTTGTTGTTTGCTTCATTCTGCTCGCTCTCCATCGCACGATTGGGTTCCAATCATAGTTATTTATCCTTTGTAGGGAGAGGGGAGGAGTCATGGGGGAGGGGCAATAAGCTAGGCCACGCCCACACATTCCCTGTCACAGCAAGTAGGAAACTTAAATGACATTGCTATTATCCTCATTATTATTATTATTATTATTACCATAAATGACAAATATTAATGCAGGAAAACATTTGCAAAAACCAGAGGGCGACTTTTAAAAAGGGTGTAATGATTCTGTAATAGCAATGAAGTACAAAAGGAGTTATGCTATAATAAATAATACTAGTAATATTGAATATTGAATGCTCGCAATTTTGTCAAAATGAAACTGGATTATTTGTGTTATGTAATTATTGTAAATAACTTCAAAGAGAGAAAAAATGACTTGCATGTCTATGTATAAATCTACTGAGATATCTATTCCCTTCAAAGTTGACGAGTAGCTTGATCTCTGTCCTCCCTCCCGATCGTCTTTGCTCTCCGCGTGGTTGAGAGACGACAGCAGAGAGACAGACACACAAAGCATCCAGCGTCTTCGTTTGTCTCGCTCAGTTCAGACACTGCTTTTAAAAAACAAAAACAAAAACGGTGTTGTTGTTGTTGTTTTCCTCAAATGAACTCAGAACCCGTTTACAAGTGGAAAGAAAACCCGGCCACAATCACACCTACGTCAATCATACCTGTCCCAGAGGCTCCGCCCACTGGCTCCTCTGATGAAAGTGCTTCCCTCCATATTAGAAGAGTTAATCCCCCCCCCCTCACTTAGCGGGTCTCTCTCTCTCTCTCTGCTTGTCTGTCTGACTCTCTCGACCACAGCTACCCACCACCCGGTCTCTCTACCTACCATGTACCCCAGCAATTAGCCCATACCCACTGCTAACCTTCGCTAGCACCCACTGCTAACCTTCGCTAGCACCCACTGCTAACCTTCGCTAGCATGTGCAGATCAAGGATGGCGGCAAATTTGAGCATTGTTGACAAAGACGTGCCGTGTTGATTTACTGATTGTGGAGAGGTTTCTTTTAGTAAAAACCAAATCACCATCAGGTGTAAATCAATGGTCTCAGTCCCACTGTAAGTCAATGGTCTGACCTCGTCTCAGTCCCACTGTAAGTCAATGGTCTGACCTTGTCTCAGTCCCACTGTAAGTCAATGGTCTGACCTCGTCTCAGTCCCACTGTAAGTCAATGGACTGACCTCGTCTCAGTCCCACTGTAAGTCAATGGTCTGACCTCGTCTCAGTCCCACTGTAAGTCAATGGTCTGACCTTGTCTCAGTCCCACTGTAAGTCAATGGTCTGACCTCGTCTCAGTCCCACTGTAAGTCAATGGTCTGACCTCGTCTCAGTCCCACTGTAAGTCAATGGTCTGACCTCGTCTCAGTCCCACTGTAAGTCAATGGGCCGCTCACCATCACGTATTTGTCCGGGTTCCTGGAGGAGGTTTTAGTGTCAGTTTCTCAAAGATGTGGAAGCCACTCAAAGCTGAGCTCCTCATCGGAAGCAGCTTCGCGCCTTCAAACGTTCTGAGGACGAAGTTACCCCCCCCCCCCCCCCCCCCCCCCCCCTGTGGGTCGGCGGGTCCGGCCTCAAAGGCCGACTGCAACGCGCGATATAAATATTCAGAGAAACCAGGGCTTTTGTCCATGATGAGCTCACGCCTCCAGCAGGGACCCCATTCACAGCTTTAACTCAGAATGCAGGGGGGGGTAAGACAAGAGGGGGGGTCACTAAAAACAACACACCCACTGAAGGACAGAGCGTCGCTCTCCACAACAACTTTGACTGGAAATGCAACTTGTCTCCCGTTTCTTTTTTGTGTGTATGTGTGCGTAGCGTAATGTAAAAGAGATCTGTCCCCCCTCCACGCCCCGTCCCACCCTTCCTCCCCCTCCTCCCCCTCCTCTCTCGTACTGCTGTTGGCTGTTCTGTTTAGTTCATGTGACGTGCCAGTATCCCTCCCCTTTTACCCCCCCCCTCTTCATGGATCTTTAAGATGACAACTCTATGCAGATGCTGTCTTTTATAAGTGTGTCAAAATTTTAATTTAAAATAAAATCTTCAACAAAAAAAACCCTGACAGACATATTGAAATGAAAACAAAAAATGAATAAAGAAACGGATTGTTCAGTGTACTTGGTCTCATGTCTCCTTTGCTCACACTTTGCTCCTCCAGAGGTTTCAGTCTGTGCAGCAGCTGGAAGGATTTTATTGGTAAATATCAGTTCAAACCTCGGGATGAAAATGATTCTGTTATTGAAGTTTTATTTTTGCATACATTTTAGCATCTTCTTATTCATTAAAGCTTTGAAGAATGACTAATTGTTTTATATGGATCATTTTTCCTTAACTTTTCTTTTCTTTATGTCCTGACTTTTTTTGTTAATTAAAAAAAAGATAATTTGTTCAGGAAAGAAAATGAGATATAGATTATATAAATAAAGATGTCTAACCTCTTATTGCAGAATATTAAGTAATTATCCAAATTTCTTACATTTCATTCCAGCTTGACGAGTTTAACTTTTAAGATTAAGTCATCTTTTAACTATTATTACAGTAAACTTAGTAAAAAACTGATATTTTGGTAGTTTCTTTAATTCCATTCCAATTATTTCCATGTATAACTTTTAGGGTTAAAATAAATAAATGATTTTAGGGTAGTGTTTTTGGGTAGTTTTTATCAAACAAACCTTTTTGAGGGGGACATTTTCATCATTGGATGAATTCACATTTGAGTATTTTGATCAGATCACATTTTATCTGAAATATAAACCTAATGTTGCTGTTTTGCTTTGTTCATGTGTGTTTTTGCTTTTCTGAAGTCCTACAGGTAAATTAGGTCAGTTTAGTGTTTTGATCGTTTCTATCTGGTCATATACATGACCATATATATACATATATATATACACATATATATATACACATGTGGCGTATGTGTGTCCATGTGTCTGTACAGAAATAGAAACGAGAACCGCTCCCCCTGCAAAGTTGTAAACTAGGAGAAACCCTGGAATTATAATACAAAGGTGTTTGGTTCATTTTGAATAATGTTTTGTAGTAAATAAATCCTGAGTTGTGACCACGTGAAAATGTCTTTTTGAAAAGCACAGCGTCGTCAGCCGTTTTCATTTTGGAGCCTAAAAAGATGAACTTATGTTTTATACGTTTGACCCTCCACATCAGGGCGCCGGCCAGGTCGACCGCCGAGGCCGAAAACCGCGGGAGCTAATGGAAAGCTAATGCTAATTAGCAATCTTTGCTTCCCAAACACACATTGAATCTCACGAGGAAGCCAGTCTGACTCCATCAGTGCGAATCGCTTCCGACAGACAAGAGGCTCGTTCTGCGTTTCATATCGATTCTGTTCCGTCTGGTTGCCGATACTTCACGACTCGTTTGCTCGACTGATGAACCCGTCAGCCGGCACGTGGTTGGTTGAAATAAAGCTTATGAGCTGAGAAGGTCACAAGCTCCTCTGCATCCCTGCTCCACATCATCATCATCGTCTTCATCATTGGGAACACTGTATT
This sequence comes from Gasterosteus aculeatus, assembly GCF_964276395.1. Classification (NCBI taxonomy): domain Eukaryota; kingdom Metazoa; phylum Chordata; class Actinopteri; order Perciformes; family Gasterosteidae; genus Gasterosteus; species Gasterosteus aculeatus. The sequence goes on from NC_135699.1 coordinate 18,358,741, forward strand.
GGACACTGTTTGAGCAGGACTTGTCTCTCTGCTACACGTCTTCAGTGTCAACAGAAGAAGAGGACGTTTTTATCGTCTTGTGTCTCCTCTGATCTGAAAGGCTGTTGTGTTGCGTAGCAGGAAACAGGAAGTCGTGAGTCGCTGCGGTTTGTGGCGTTATGGAGGTTGGAATCTCAGCCGATCCCTGAGCGGGATGTTTCAATGGTGTATGAACAAAATTGCAGAACAACACTGAAATCCAAAACTCAGCTGGACTGTGAGATACCGGGAGCCGCTCTGCAGGAACCGCTGTGTTCCCCAAATTACCATCAATGCTGGAAACATATCGTATATATCATATATTCTCCAGTAGTAATGAGAAGCAGTCTGCAGATTCACTCCACGTGCAACAGATTCCTCGGCGCCAAAATTGACTTACAAGTTGGCGGCGAGCCATGAAAAGTGTTTTCCCGGCAAAACACTTTAAATACGACTCGTCCCCCCAAAATTCTTTGGAGACGTTATTTTAAAAAAGCCTCACAATTAGGGGATGCGTGGAACACCATCAGTGACATGCAGGTGGAGTAGTTTCACACATTATAACCAGCAGATGGCAGAATCCAAAAACCAAGTCACTACTTACTGTGTTAGCCTTCATGTTAGCATTACTAGCTGTGCTGTTAGCCTTCATGTTAGCATTACTAGCTGTGCTGTTATCCTTCATGTTAGCATTACTAGCTGTGCTGTTAGCCTTCATGTTAGCATTACTAGCTGTGCTGTGTTAGCCTTCATGTTAGCATTACTAGCTGTGCTGTTAGCCTTCATGTTAGCATTACTAGCTGTGCTGTTAGCCTTCATGTTAGCAATACTAGCTGTGCTGTTAGCCTTCATGTTAGCAATACTAGCTGTGCTGTTAGCCTTCATGCATTACTAGCTGTGCTGTGTTAGCCTTCATGTTAGCATTACTAGCTGTGCTGTTAGCCTTCATGTTAGCATTAATAGCTGTGCTGTGTTAGCCTTCATGTTAGCATTACTAGCTGTGCTGTTAGCCTTCATGTTAGCATTACTAGCTGTGCTGTGTTAGCCTTCATGTTAGCATTACTAGCCTTCCAATTAGAGTTACTATGTTAGACAGCAGAATTATCAGATGTAACGTCAGCGTCAAATGAAATTGTAGAAGCTTTTTATTTACTCCTATGACATATTATACTATCATATTTGACAACATTCCATGTTTTATGACATCGTTTTTCGTGGGGTGACTGCTCGGTGGTCGAGTGCCATTAATCAAAAAGAGGATCTGCGGTTTATTTCCTCGCCGACGTGCCCTCTAGCAACACACTGCTCCCTCACACAACTCATGACATTTTAATGACACACTATGACGACACACAATAATGATTACACATAAATAAACGGTATCGTCCCTAATGAAGCAAGCAGGGAGGTCACGTGACTCGATGTAGATGAGCAGAACCCATTGAACACACGGATTTGTTCAGCTATTTATTTTCAGTAATCAGCAGTAACGATTATAGTATATGGACAAGTTCTTCTGTTAAGAAATGAATTATCAAAACATAGTTTATAAAAGTGTATAGTAAGCATAACACAGACATATATATATTATATATATATATATATATATATTATTATATATATAATATATTATATATATAATAATATATATAGATAATATATTATATATATTATTATATATATAATAATATATATAGATAATATATTATAGATAATATTTTATATATATATTATTATATATATAATAATATATATATAAAAAATATATTATATATATATATATAAAATAATATATATTATATATATATATAAAATATATATAATGCATGGAAACAAAAGGTTAAAACGTAAATAAATGTTGTTATAGTTGTTCCAAACGTCTTCCTCCTCTCTAAGAACTACTTGAAATGCAGGCGGGAAAGTTTTCACTCCAAAAAACCAACATGGTGGAGGAGGAAGCAGAAATACGGAACGTACAGTTATTATTATTTCTGTGTTCTAGATCACATGTTCTACAGCATCAACGTCACTGCACGGCTTGGACCACCTTGTTATTTATTTTAACTAGCACCAGTGCTCCAGAAAAACGCTGACAAACCGTGTTCTTCAAAAACACACACGGAGGACTCCAAATAGTCAAAAAACGCAATTAAATAAAAAGAATAAAAAAGAAACACCAATAAATACAAGAGGCTACCATGAAAAAAAACAAGAAACGGTTTGAAATGAAAAGGAACGAATGAGCTCCAGACAAAGAGGGTCACCAAGACGGGAGTTTGACTTTAGTGAAACGGGAAGTGATGCCTGTGTGTGTGTGTGGGGGGGTGTGGGGGGGGGTTAATGGGACAATGGGAAGGCCCATCACAAGACCATCACAACATCACTCGTTAAAAAGGCAAGAAGAGTAAAAAAAGGTCCACCATCTCAGCGAGACAGGGGCATTCTGGGTAACGGTTTGGGGGGGAGGGGGGGGGGAAGTGTTTACATCAACACAGCTCTAAACTCACACATCCTAAAGACTAGCGCCGTCCATTACAAGTGTTAATAACAATATAAATAAATGCATTACTACAATGGTCTGTCGTCTTTTTTCCTTCTTATAAAAGAGGTACTTTAGATATCAGAAGTACGATTACAATACAATATACAACCTTCACGGTACTTTGTGGGGTTTGTTTCTCCTTTTTACAACATAAAGTCACAGATTCAGACCTCGATCACTCAGACACAGCGAGACGGAGACGGGCGTCACTGGAGAGGACCTGAGAAACAAGATGGCGTCTCTCTGCGTAGTCTGACGCCTCAATTCTTTTGTCTTAAATGAATTGGTGTCCTTGTTTGACTTTTAACCCCGTACGTTTGTTTTACAGCTGAAAGCACGGTGAAAAACACATGCAATTAGCTGAGACGTTGTGGTGCGTTACCATGGTGACTCGACAACGGAAGCTTCTCTTCCAATAACTCAGACATGACCATCGCCTCCTTGTGTGACTTAATTTCCCACAAATGAAAATACCTAGTTTGAACAGCTTTAATAAAAAAAGTGACAAAAAGGCCACTAGAAGAAGAAGAAACTCCCAATGAACGTCTGCTGAACCAGGGTTAGAGGCGGGACACAATCCTGCTGCACCAATAAGCTCCCGGCTGGTTTGTGTGTGAAAATGACACGACGGGTTGAACTAAAAACAACAAATTCCCTGTGACCTCCACGTGGACACTCACAGCGCCGGGCTCATCAGTCTCTACGGGCCCCAAACGTGCAGCAGGAACTAAGGCAGAAGTAGTAAGTCAGTCTGTGTGCGACAAATCTACAAGCAGGACCTCAGGTGGGGGGCTAATGGAGGGAGGACAGGACAAGACGCTGGTGTGTGTGTGTGTTTGTGTACAGTTTGTGTGTCCCTCCTGTTTTTTGAGTCTGTGGTGTCACACAGGACTCGCCTTACCACACACACACACTGCGAGGAAGAGGAGGGTAATCTGGGAGGAAGAGTTACATTTGGCACTTCCAGAAACCTTGGCATGTGACTGCATCTTGACCCCCTGCGCCCTCGTTCCCCACACACACCCCTCCCTCATCCCGTAGGTTATATGAAGGCACCGCCGGGCATACCCAAGAAGTTGGGTGCGCCATGGGCCGTGGGGGGGGGCGCTGAGGAGCCGCTCCAGTGCACCTTCATGTGGTGCCTCAGGTTGGACCGGGAAGAGAAGCGCTTGTCGCACTGCTGGCAGGAGAAGGGCTTCTCTTTGGTGTGGATGCGGCGGTGGCAGACCAGCTGGGTGGAAACCCGGAAGGACTTGCCGCAGTCGGGGCACTGGTAGCGTTTGGGCTCAGTGTGGATCCGCCGGTGGTTCTTGAGGGACATGAGGTTGGGGAACTCCTTCTGACAGGAGTTGCAGAAGTAGGTCCCAGTCTTGTGGCTGTTCTTGTGGTTGAGCAGCGAGCTGGCGTGACGGTAGGACCGGCCGCACTGGTTGCACACATGAGGCTTGAGGGCCTCGCCATGGCCCCCCCGGGCACGGACCCTTCCCACGGCGCTCGAGTTGAGTCCTTGCTCCTGCATCAGGGTGAGGTCCAGGCCGGACCCCCAGCCCAGCTCCTGGGAGCCCCCGGGTCGGGGCTGCTGGGGTCTGGGCTGGCGGGGCTGCGGCGGCTGGCCGTGGGTGATCTCCATGTGGAGCCGGAAGCTGGCCTGTGTGGGGAAGGCTCGCTGGCAGGAACGGCAGGTCAGCTCCCGCTGCTTCTGGTGGACGCGGCGGTGGTTGTAGAGCTGCGAAGACACGCGGAAGGCCTTGCCGCAGTCGTGGCAGCGGTGGCGCCGCGTCTCCGAGTGGATGCGGCGGTGGTTCTTCAGGGCGAGCAGGTTGGAGTAGGTCTTGAGGCACACGGCGCAGTGGTAGATGCCGACGGTGTGGGTGTTCTTGTGGTTGAGGAGGGAGCTGGCGTGGCGGTAGGACCGGCCACACTGGTCACATCTGTGCAGTAAAAATGGGGGGGGGGGGGGGGGATTAGTAAGAGAAGAGGGAAGTCTGTTCTCCGGTTATCTCACTTACTGGTTACCACTTGTTCTTAGAATTATTGAAAGATCTTAACATGTAACATACAGGTATATGATCTGAAATCCGGCTTAAAGCTTTTAAAGAAGACTACAGCAAAGTGGTGTACCATTTGAAGTGATTCTACACAGGTCAAAAGGGAGTAGGGGGGTTGGGGGGGACAAACTGGAGGTATCTGCTGCTCCCTGCACTGCACAATAAGACACGATCCCCAAAGCGACCATTTCTAAGACCTGCTGTCATAGCCTTCCTTTGGGTGGCTACTAGTTTCTGAATGAGATGATGACAGATCCATCAAACCAGAGAACCTCAACGCAGAGAAAACATGAACCTCTAGACATGTGCAGTGCAGCTAGCTCCAAATACTCATGGTGTCACTAGACAACTGATCAGTGCCATGATGCTACTTTAAAGAAACAAACACAAAGAACAGACATCATCATCCAGCTGATATGCTACACACAAAATACTCCATTCAGATCTGTGGCAAAAACAAAGCATGAAAACAAAAAACATCTAAAAAAATAAATGTGTGACATATGCTAACTGAAAGCAAACAGGTTTGACTTATCTGGTCTCTCCACTAATTCAATTTGTCCAAACTTCAGAAAAATCCGAATTCCGGCACGCGTATGGTCCCAAGGAAGCCGGATTGGAGATCATATACCTGGAATAGACACGTAGAGACCTAAATTTATCTTCACTACTCGTTTTGTTTTTTGTTTTGTTTTGCAACTTCGAAGAATCACAAACAAACTGACGAGAACTCACGTGTACCGACACTCGTCGCCCTCTCCTGCGGGTGCCGTGGCCTTCCTCCTCACTTCCATGCCTACCTGGTTGTCCCCGCATCGGTGCCGAGCCAGACCCGACCGGCCTTGGAAGCTCTTCCCGCAGGTGGGGCAGCCGAAGGGGGTGGCGCCCTCCTCATGGACCTTCTGGTGGTTCCGGAGGAAACGGGCCAGCCGGAAGGCCTTGCCGCACGTGTGGCAGATGTGCTTCTTCCGCTGGGTGTGGATGCGCATGTGGTTGCGCAGCGCCATGTAGTTGGTGTACGGCTTGTCGCAGAAGTTGCAGCGGAAGTTGCCGGTCTTGTGCGTGTGCTTGTGGTTGAGCAGGGAGCTGGCGTGCTTGTAGGCGCAGCTGCACAGGTCGCAGGCATAGGGCCTCTCGTCCGAATCCAGGTCCACCGAGCTCCTCTCCAGGCTGATGTTGGCAGAGCTGTTGGTGGATGAGGAGGAGGGCAGGTGCTGAGCGGGGCAGTCGTGGGCTGCCAGCTCGTCCGCCGTGGTGAAGCCCTCGCAGCAGCCGTCGCACTCAAAGTCCATCTGGACCCCGGGGCCCTGAGGCCCTTTGCACAGGCCTGCCGTGGTGTGGGTGGCCAGCTGCCGCTGGGTGCGGAATCCTTTGCCGCACTCCTGGCAGTTGTGCTTCTTCTGGGCGAAGTGGAGGCGCAGGTGGTTTTTCATGGCCAGCCGGTTCGGGTAGGTGGAGTTGCAGACATTGCAGTGGTACTCCCCGATTTTGTGAAGGTTCTTGTGATTGGCCAGGCTGCCGGCGTGCCGATACGTCTTACCACATTCCTCGCAGGCGAAGGGCCGGCGCCCGGTCTCTGACGGGTCGAACTTCTGTGGCCTCGAGGTCCCAGCCGAGGAGTAAGGCTTCTTGAAGCCCTGGTGGTTGTACTTTACGGCCATGGCCTGGCTCTTAGAGGATTCCCCCCTCATGCTCTGCATCTGGGACGTCCCGGGCTGCTGGAAACGGGAGCCGTTGGTACTGGTCCGTACCAGACCTTTAGCCCGGTGCTCCTCGTGGAGGCGGAGGTGGTTTATCAGCTGCTTTTGGATCTTGAATGCTTTGCCGCATTCTTCACACTTGTGCCTACAGAAACACAACAGAATCTCTGTAAATACACAACATCTATAAACTTAAACCAACATGATCAGAGACTAGAACCATGTTTCTTTTATCCTGAAATAACTCCGGCCAGCCAACAACTAGAGCCTCAGAGAGGTAGAGCATGTGTACCTACCTTTTGAGATCGAAATGGGTCCTCTGGTGGTTCTTGAGAGCCAGCAGGTTGTAGTAACGCTTCTGACAAACAAGACAGCGGAACACACCGGTCTTGTGTGACTTCTTGTGGTTGAGGAGTGAGCATGGGTGTCTGTAGCCCCGCCCACATTGGTCACACTTGTGGGGCTTGTCGCTTTGGTCAACCATAGACCTGCGTCCGTCGCTGCCAACGTCACGGCTCCCCCCGGGTCCTCCCGCCCCGCTGACGCTGTCTCCCCCGGACATCCCTTTGGCTCCATTCAGGGCCTGCTTGCTCAGAGAGCTGGCCCGATTCTTACCCGGGCACAGGTGCGTGATCAAGTGGTGCCGGTCGGCGAAGAACATGCCGCAGTCCACACAGATGTGGTTGCGTCCATCCATCTTGTCGTTGCCATTGGTCGAACCACCCGCGATGCCTTGCTGCTGCTGACCGTCCTGCCTTTGGGGCCCGTGGACTAGCTGGTGGTTCAGGAGGTCCTGCTTCCTGGAGAAGCTCTGGCCGCAGGTGGAGCAGATCATCCTCCACTCCTGCTCCAGGCTGGAAGGCCCCGGCCCCGTGGGGTTGTTGGCGTGGCTGCGCAGGTGGCTCCTGAGGGCCCTGAGGCTAGCATAGTGGTTGCCGCACACCGAGCACTGGTAAACCTCCCCGTCGTCCTCGTCGTCCTTGTCGTTGCCGCTCATCCTCTTGCCCCCACCCTGGGAGTACTGTCGCTGGCCACCGCCTTCTTTCAGGCTGCTGGAGCTCCCGGTGGGCAGCGAGGTTCCGCCGGAGCCGTGGTAGCTCAAGCCGGCCATAAAGCCGTTGGACATGGTGCTCTGCTGCGGCTGCTGGCCGCGGCGCGGGCACATGTGCGACTTGATGCCGGACACATCTCCATACATCTCGCCGCAGTCGGCGCACACGTGCCTGTCGGCCTGCCGGTGAGCAGAGTTGCTCTGGGAGAGTGAGCCGCCGTCGAAGCGGTCGTGGAACTCCAGAGAGTCCAGCCCGCTGCTGTGGCCGCCATCAGGGACAAAGTGGGCGGAGTCCCCCAGGTTCCCCGGCAGGGAGATGGGCGTGGTCGCCCCGCTGCCCTCCTGTACGTAGCTCTGTTGGGAGTCCAGGGTCAGCGGCTCCGGGGACAGCCAGTCGTTACTGTCGTTGTTGATGGGCTGGTTGGCGCCGCGCCCCTTGTGGCTGCGCAGGTGGCTGTGCAGTGCCGCCAAGTGGGGGTACTGCTTGCAGCAGATGGTGCACTGGTAGTGCCCAGTCTGGTGGCAGCGCTTGTGGTTGACCAGGCTCCCTGCGTGCCGGTAGCTTTTGCCACACTCGCCGCACTTGAAGCGGCGCTCCCCGTCTTCCGGCGAGTTGGCCTGGGGGACGCGGCCCCCGGAGGGCGAGGACACAGAGCCCTGTGACCCGGAGCTCAGCGTGTCCGAATTGAGCAGCGAGTTGTCCTGGCCGTGGGAGCCAGGGTGGGGGTCGTGGGTCAGATAGTGGACCTTCAGGGTGTCCAGATCCGGATGTCCCGCGCCACAGTATGCGCAGGTGTAGATGGGGTTGTTGACCGGGGGGCCCATGATGGGGTCGTAGGGGCCTCTCTTGTCACTGGGCAGCGGTGGCAGCGGCAGAGGGTCGCCCAGGGTGGGAGGGTACACCGGCGCTCGTACCGCAGTCAGGTTGTGGGGCATGATGCCCGGGAAGCTGCGCGGCAGGCCGAGGGAGGGCGAGGCCGCGTTGTGCAGCAGTATGTGCTCCTGAAAGTCTGTCTTGTTTGGCAGCGCAATCTGGCAAAGGTGGCAGAAACACGAGGCTGTGTCATCGCTCTGAGACGACTGCGTTCCGCCGCGCTCCGACCCGTGGAGGCTGTTGCCGACGCCGCTCACCATGGTCGCACCGGGGGTCTTGAACTTGGAGTGAGTTCTCTCGTGGCTGTTTAAGGCCGCCAGGTTGCTGAACGGCTTGAAACACACGGCGCACTTGAAGGTTCCCTGCTGGTGACACTTCTTATGGTTCACCAGGCTGCCGTGGTGCCGGTATGTCCGGTCGCACTGGTCACACTTGAAGGGTCGGTCCCAGGCGTCGTCCGATTCAGGGGACCCTTTCTTCCCGTGGTCCTCGGTCTCGTGGCTCGGCAGAACGCCGTGTCCCACGCCGCTGTTGTTCAGGTGAGGGCGCCCGAAACCTTCGGAGAGGTCCTGGGCGAGACTGTAATCCCTCTCGTCGTGGCCTGCCTCCTCAGGCACCTCCTCGCTCTCCTCCTCGGCGTGTGCGCTGCTGGGGGAAAGTGTGTGGATACGCAGGTGGTTCTTTAGGGCCACGGCGTTGGGCAGCGTGCGGGTGCAGACGGGGCACTGGAAGGAACCCACCTCGTGAGACTTCTTATGGTTGGCGAGACTGGCTGCGTGCTTGTAGATTCTGCCACACTGTTCACACTCAAAGCGCCCGTTCTCTTCCTGCTGGTAATGTGCTTTCATGTGTTCTAGGAGACTTGGAGTACTCGGACAAACCATATCACACTCTTTACAGGGGAAACCCTTGGCTCGACTCATATCATGCATTGCCATAGTACTCTGGAGCAAATCGTGGGGAGGGGAGGGGGGGTCACGGTTCACCTGGAAATAAATGAACGGTGACTTTTGCGGCGGTTAGCTCTTCAGCTGAGGGCGGCCATTTTCACACCAGATACGGTTCGGCCAATCGGGGGCCCACCTTGAGAGGAGGCGGGCCTTTGGGGTCACACCAGCCAATGAGGTCTTACTGTGGAGACAAGAACAATAGAGGGTTATTTAAATCTCTAAATCAGGAATCAGGAAACATTTATTGCCAAAATATGTCAAACATACAAGGAATTTATGTATATGTTTCAATCGACAACAAGACAGCAGTGCACACGTAGTCAATAATATTCAATGATTCCTAAGTGAGGACTGAATCCTACTATCTTCAAACTAACTATTAGTATGAAAGATTATTTACAGAGCAACCAGTTCCTTTAATTAAATTAATTCATTAAAAAGACAAAAACTATTGACCAAAATAAAATCTCACTTAACAGCAGATTTACTGATTTAACATGGGGAAATGTTTTATGCAAGCAAAAAAAAAATTCAGACATACGTCAATATATGTATTTGTTGTTGATGGTCAGTGTTGTTTCATTGGGGATGTATTAAAAATACTTAAGGGCAGGGAAATAGTTTAATGTTACTCTTGAAAAAATACGTGATTGTTGGTCAAATACATCATAGAAAGGGGTTTTGTTTTTTGTTTTTCAATTTTTTATGCTTATCAAAAGGATCAATATGATCAGTACTCCTGTTATTTGTAAAATCATCTTCACATTATACACAGAAATTGATTTTACTCTCATGAATTATTTGTGTATACATACACAAATAATAATAATAATAATAATAATATATATATATAATTCCAGACCCCATACCAGTAAGATACCAGTAACCAGAACAGCGTCACACAGAGATAATAAACCAGGTTGATTTATTGAAGCAGACGGTAATAAACACGTTGATATTAAATTACTGTTATTGATCATTAATCAGTCTTTGAAATAAAACCGTTATTTGTTATATTATTTTCTAATTTTGAAGAACCCTTTAATTGATGACGAGAACAATAGTTACAGCATACAATTAATTCGAATTTTCTTTATTACGCATTGCCTGTGGAAATAAATATTTCTACTGTTTCTTGTATCTTTAAATAACTTTTTAGAGAATCAATTAAATGTATTCAGGTGGTGTCAGCAGGTCGATTTCAGAACCACCAAGTTATTTATTTATTTTTATATTTGAGATCAAAATGAGGTCCATTAATTTAATGCTAGGTGAAATAATCCACAATAATCTAGAAGCGCCATTTTTTTAGATCAACCAGCAGCCAATCAGAAGCCGCCGTATAATGTAAACAAACGCAGAGAAAGGAGCGCAAACAGCGTTTTATTCACCGAACCACGGAGACGGAGCGGAAAGAACCGGGTCCGTTCGCACATGCGCGGTTACACGCACAACAATCATCATTTCTGGTTGTACATTATAATAACTGCTCGGCATCATCAGACCCGGGGGGCGCGCTGACCTTGGGCCCGTCTCCTCTCGGTTCCGTTTCGGCCCAGCGGGAATTCTACCCGAACAAAAGCGGAGCAGCTTCTCCGACACACGGCCGACATTTGATTCAGCCGCCCCCGGGGCCATACACACGGGGGGGGGTCTCTCTGCCGCCCCCCACCCCGCTGTTATTTTTTTGGTGGGGGGTTTAAAGCCGATGCAATGCTTCCGCCAGAGCGGTGACAACACCTACAGCCTCCGGCCCCACTCTCACTGATACCCGCTTCAGCCATCTTACCCCCATGCTAACGGGGCTAGCATCTCCACGGGGCTAGCCCCGTAAACGCAGACTGCTAGCCCGCTGGCTGTGGCTAGAACGTTGCAGGTGCGTTTGGTTGTTAAAAACACATTATTGATTTTACACCAAAAATAACCTTATGAGACACGTAGGTGAAAGTCACGATACACGGCCGAGCTAGCTTTAGCATCTAGCTAGCTGCACCCCCCCCCTCCTGCGACGAGAGAAAGGGGGCAAAACGGAAGTAGGAATACCATAAAATGGTAAACAAAAACAACAAACAGCTTAACGCACCAAGCTCCGCGAGTTACAGACACCCCCCGGTGTATTTTAAAGCCCCTCCCGGAGCACAGCGAGGGTAAACGGCCGCCGCTGCATGAGCTCGTAGAGGGGCTAGCATCGTCGCTAACCCAAGGCTAGCCCCGAGCTACACAAAGATCTCGGCCCCCATTGATGGAAAAACATCGGGGGGGTTTCTGCCACCTTTTCCCGCTCCACACTTACCCCTCGATCGGCCTCTGTGCCCGCGCGTGACAGCGATGCACGGCGTGGGGGTTTAGAGTGTGCACGTTTCATGGATTCCGCATGATTATTTTTCTCCTCCTCCGGTTCAAACACCGACTTTTGGTTATTGGTTCTCCCCCCTCGCTTGCGCTCCCCCCTCGGGCTCCCCCCTCCCTACCGCCGCTTCGCCTGGATACTTCCTGCCGCTGCTCGCCGCGCGGCGCTGCGCGTCACCGTGCGCAGAACGGAACCCATCCAGTCAGCTCATCCGAGGTTCTGCTGTGACGTCATTAGAGTCCGTTCGCATCCACATCGGGAACCGAACCGAATCCCGGTTAAGAACACGGTGAGGTCATTTCACCGGCACGCGTTCACCCTGTGCTATAAATACTGCGTGTTTACTGACCGATACCCAATTCATATTTATTTTATTATTATTGTTATTTGAGGTACAAATCATATTTATGCCGGACTACATCTCAGAGATTATTTTCAACAGTTTAATATTACTTACTATTTCGATTCGATTTAATTAGAATTTCACCTTCCTACGAATGAGAAAAACATGGCTCATCTTGGTTGTGAACTACGTCTCCCAGAACCCCTCGCTTCGGTCCTGACGTCATATTTCCTCGCCTGTGTTCCGCTCGTTCCGAAGCGTCGGGGATAATAGCGCGTTTCTTAGACTGTGCTCTCCGGTAGCGGCCGTTAAACCCACGCGGTGTCCGTCTGAGCGCGATGGGGCCCGTAGAGGTAAATCATCCATGTTATTATTATTATATTATTGTTATTACGAGCATTAACTGTCTCGCTTACAGCAACTATTGGCGTCGACCCGCTGTTAGCTCCGTTAGCGCTTTGTTGTTGTTGTTGTGTTGCTAGTGGCGATAATGTGATGGATTAATAGATAATGTCTACGTTCACATATTAATGTCAACGGCGATAAATGAGCTTCGAGACTCGGCAGGAAGGAGACTGTTGTGATGAGTTAGTGTTTGATTGCTTCTTAATAAAGCTCATCTCAAATTTGAACACGTTTAAAGACGCGCACGTGAGAGTTTGGAGAAGTTGGTGAATAAACTGATGTGACGTTAATAAATATGTTTGATGCTCGTTAGACAGAAACATGAAGCAGCCAAACTCCGGCGTTTGTCAACCAACTGGTCTGAGCGTCGTTATTTACTTAACAGCAGCAGTTGTTTTCGCCTGATTCGTCACATTCACGAGCACATTGCACCACATAAACAATGGTAGTCGCTGCGGTGTATAAGTGAGTACTGCACCACGTAAGAAGACATTCATTAAGGAAGATCCGAACATCCTGGATTGGAACTCGGTCGAGCAGTAAACAGTAAACCATCCCGAGGCAGATGTGCTGCTCACTCCTGTCATTTATCTCTTCAGTGTCCACAAAACGTGTTGGTTCACATTGACCCTGTAGAACACTTCCAACAGGCCTCAAGACACATTTGGACTAAAGCGAATCTCCTGGGCCCGATTTTTCAAAATGTTTGATCCGGATTTAGTAATCCTTTTTTTTGCGATCCGTGATCACGTAATCCAGTTTACTTTTGAGACAGTTTTTCAAAGCAACATCGGATTGGATCAATCTGATCCGCATAGGAACTTTTCAGGATCACCACATCTAGATAAGCAGCGCTCAAACAGGATAGGAAATTACAATATAGAACTATCGATATGTAAAGAGCAACAAGTAGAATAGCCAGTGTGGGCTCAATATAAGTTTATTTGTATTTGAAATGAAAACACACACATTTAAAAAAACTAAAAACAAGAAAAACGGACTCCATCGTCTTCCAGCAGTCCGCTCACCTGAGACCTACAACACAAACGCTGAACATTGAGGATATTTATAACAAGTTTCAAATATAGATGTATTGAATTAAAAAAAAGACTTGATGTCAAATACTCCTCAATAATTTCAGACTTCATGTGATGTGGAGAGCAGCTTGTCTGAGCGTAGCCTCTAGGAGTCGGGCCTCGGTTTGCTGCAGTTTGGTGAGAGTCAGTTGTTCCTCTGTCAGCACGAGCAACAAGGGACCAAATAGTTAGACACTATTTCTGATTCGGATTTGTTTTGGATTTCAAAAGTCAGTGATTGCCATTCTTTGCATGTTTTGGGTTATTCTGTAATCATTGCATAAACCTGGTGACAGAATAAAATGTATTGTTTTTGGTCAATTTTGACAGCTGTTTGGGGGATTATTTTATCGAACTCTTTGTACTTTGCTGTAGGCCGATACTGAAAGGCTGAATACGTTAAAGCCTACCTGACCACTGTAGCCTGACGGATGAACAAATCAAATTAAAACCTTATAAATAAGGTTATCTTGGGGACATCTATCTTGTAAGATACTGCAGGATCACAATATAGTATAATTTGATACATTTTTTAAGTTTTCATTACATTTTGGGCATGAAATCCACGCTGAATCCACCCTTCTGATGGGACCAGTTTAAACCAAATCCTACAAAAAGTTCTGAAAAACCCAAACTAAAGGTTTGATCCGGATCAAAACCAAGATTGGATTACGTAATCTAATCAGATTATGTAATCCGTTTTTTCTTTTGAAAAATCCATTTTCAAGATTTGATCCGTTATCCAGAATCCTGCGGATTACTTTTGACAAACCGGGCCCTGGCGGTTGTACAGTGACGTACATCACGACCACTGCCGGTGACATGTTCAGGAAATAGGTTGAAGACCGGATCGGAGCTACACCGCGAATCACCACGTTACCTGCTGGTGGTCGCCTGGCCGTATGATACCGCGCAGCTTAATGGACGAACCACATGTTCACCATCAGTGTGGAGGAAACGTTTCTGTGGAGTGATCTTAAACAACTGGTTGCCTTTCTCTAGCGACCAGGCTGCCCGACCCCTCGGGGACTCAGGTGACCTCACCTGGTGACCTCACCTGGTGTAGACGTGACAGGACTCTGCCAAACCCCCACGTTGTGTTAAGGCGCCCGTTGACCCCTGATATTTAAACTGGTCCCTTCTACTCTCCCCCCTCCTTTGTCCTGCTCCCTCTCTCCTGCAGCTCCTCCACATGTCCGTCTTCTCTCAGAGTTTCTCCCCCTGTGGGCGGTTTCTTGCTGCAGGAAACAACTACGGAGAGATCGCAGTGTTCAGGTGACGCTCGTGAAGCCAAGCGGCGTTCTCATCACCGGTTGACATTGAAACTGATGATATTGTTGGTTGTGTTGCAGCCTGTCTGCCGCCTTAAGTCCAGACGCCACGGCCCAAAGTCAGAAACCCGTGCTGACGTTCTCCGGTGAGTGGAAGCAGAGTCTGGTGAAGAGCAGCTGGTGTAGTTGTCTAATGTCCCACCTTCTCCCTCAGCTCATGAAGGCCCCGTGTTCTCGCTCCTCTCCAACGACTGCCACCTCCTCAGCGCGGGGAGCGGGGAGGTGAGCTGCTGGAGCTGGGCGGAGCTCATCAAGAAGGTAGCTATCTTTAAACGTGGGCCAGGAGGAACCGTGTGTGTTCAGATGATTCATGCTTCCCTTCGTCTCCTCAGAACACCAAACCTCTGTGGACCAAGAGGCCCAACTACAAGTGAGACTCGTCGGTCTGTCCCGCCCCCGCCCCCCCAGGCTGGTTCTCTAACGTTGTGGTTCTGGTCCTCAGGTCCAGTCTCGAAATCCCGGAGATCAACTCCATGACCTTCAACTCCAGAGTGAGCAGACACTTTATGTATTTCTATGTTAGCGTGACGAAGTACTCCATGAAGTACACAGAGCACTGTAATATAAAGTACTCCTTCCTCAGGACAACAGTCTGGTTCTGGCCGGAGGAGACAACAACGTCCACATCCTGGACCTGGAGCGCGGCCTGTTCAAGGTGAGTGATGTTCAGTTTAAGCTCCGCCCCCGGCGGGAGACCCAGACTCACCCTGGTTCTGCGTCTCCAGTCCGTCCTGCAGGGCCACTCGGACTACGTCCACTGTGTGAGCGTGAGGGGCCGGGAGGGAGAGATCCTGTCGGGGGGGGAGGACGGAGCCGTGCGCATGTGGGGTGAGTGAGTGGTGGCGGCCATCTTTGTCCCAGTCTGCAGCTTCGCTATTAAGACGAATATTGTGTGTTTCAGACAGCAGGACGGGTCAGTGTGTCCACTGCATCGAGGTCCACAAGTACGAGGTGACGCTTCACATGGAGCCCCCCCCCCGTCCTCTCCCCGTCCTCCCCCCGTCCTCCCCCCATAGTAAAGTGACTGTGTTGTTTTCAGAGTTGTGCTCGGCCTCAGTTTGGTAAATGGATCAGCTGTGTGACCACGGACTCTGATTGGATGGTGAGCGTGCACGCACACACACGCACGCACGCACGCACGCACGCACGCACACGCACGCACGCACGCACTCTATCGATTATCAGCTGACGATCACTTCCTGTCCTCCAGCTGTGTGGTGGGGGTCCGTCTCTCTCTCTGTGGCATCTCCGCTCTCTGTCTCCCACCTCCATCTTCCCTCTGATTGGCTGCCAGAGACAGACCAGCTTCTACCAGGACATGGTGAGACGCCCGTCCGTCCGTCTCGGTCACACCGGGTCTGGGAAAGTGTTATATTCATGTTTGTTTGCTTTTAAAAGCAAACAAACGCTCAATAAAAGCCGGACGCTCTGGTACTCGCGGCGAACGCACCTTAACTTGTTGTGGGTGTAGCGGCGTCCGTTTGTCAATAAGCTGTAACGGTGACTTAATGTCCTCACTGACTCTTCTCGTTTTCTTTATTTTACGCATCAAAGCGATAATTAATTAATCCAGACAAAGGAGCGTCAATCCGACAGAAATACTCGTTATATATCTTCAGTTCCTGCAGAATGATAAAATGAATCCACCCACTTACAGAGACACTGCTAACCGTTCATACCAAGGACAAAAAAAAAGGATTTGTTCCGGTACCGTTTAAATATTACATTGTCTCACGTTTTCATGTTTTAACATCATGGATCTCTCCCCCCCCCCCAGATCCTGGCCGTAGGAGACGGCCCGGCCGTCTCTCACTGTTTGCTCGGTGGGGAAGTCAAGGCTCAGATTCCGTGTTCTCCTCAGAGCCTCAACACCCTGCAGCTCAACACAAACAGCACCGATTACAGAGTGAGACCCTGAACACACCGCATGAGACTTATGATGTCATCATTTGTATTTACCATGTCTGATGTTCAGGTGCTGACGGTCGGAGGAAGCAGCGACCACATCGACGTGTTCACCAACCTGTCGTACAGGACGTTCTCCTTCAGCTTCTAACAAGTTATTTCAAACGTAATAAAATGTGGTTTTCTACAAATTGTCATTATCTGTAATAAATGAAACAAGTCTCTGAAAAGCTACGGTTCACATCTTCAGTTTTTTTTATTACGATAGCAAAAAAAAAAGTTAGTTCTTCGCTCCTGTGGAAATGAACTAAACCGACCACGCGTTGCATTCAGGGGCAGAATATATATTGGGACAGACAAGCACCTTTTCCCTTTTGAGTTCATTTTATGTACAAGCTCAGTTTGCCCAGAACGCACTAGGCCAGAAACATCCTCCCCGATGGGGCCTTCAGGGACTAAGACGAGCGTGGGAACAACATCTGCAGGTGGTTTACACAGCAAGAGGACCGACACCTGAGATCAGACAGGGGCGGGGCTTCAGGCGGCAGACAGACAGGCCTGGCGGACGCTCTGGGCCCAGGTGTTCAGAAGCTCCGTCACAGAGTGTTTGTCGGGGAGCTGCAGAAGTTTGGACGTCATGTTTCTGTGGACCGTCTGCAGGAAGCCGTTCGCACCTGCTGGAGCAGGGCAGCAATCATCACATGGTCAACCAGACTTTACTTGTCACCACATGAAGACCAGGTGCTTCTGGTGCATGGGGGTCTCACCGTACTGGTCCTCCTCGTCGGCCCAGTAAGGGCTCTGATCAGGGTAATCTGCTGGTACGCTGAGCTGCAGAGGAGGAACGCTGGGAAGGTTCTTATCATCTGAGGAGGTTAGAGACCGAGGGTAAGAACATGCTCAGGGCAACAGGGCAACATGTTATGGTGGGTGGTTACCATTTCTACTGGTCCTGATGGTCTACCTTTCATTCTACTGGTCAACCACGTGTACTAGTGGCCTACAGGTTTGGATAGTCCTTTATGTCTACTGGTTGTGATGGTTTACCATGTCTCCATGGTGTCCAGTTTTTACCGGTCTGCCACGTGTACTGGCGATCTCCGGGTTCAACTGGTCAGTTATGTCGATTGGCTCTGGTGGTCTACGGATTGGTCCCTCGTGTCTACTTGTTCTAGTGGTCCTCTGGTTCTACCACGCGTCATGTCTACTGACTAGTGGTCTCACCCAGCTTGCAGACCAGGTGCACCGTCCCGTTGTTGCTGCAGTAGGACGGGTCCAGGTTCACCAGGAACTTGATGTCGAGCCGAGCAACCTCTCCTTGAAGGATGTTTGGGATGGACTGACGCTCGTCTTCCTCGTGCTTCCTCTTCCTCCCGGAGAAGTTTGGCGCCCTAAGAACAAGTATCAGAACCACAACAGGTCAGCTGCCGCCTCCAACCAATTCATCCCGAGTCCCTGGACCCGAACCTCTTTGAGGTTCCCAGGTTCTCTCTGGGTTCTCAACCCCCCCAGACGTACGTGATGGGGGGTCCGTGGATGGCGGTCATGGCGGGGGCGAAGGTGCGGTACAGCGAGTGGTTAAAGACGGGGGAGCGGATGTTGGCCATGACTGCGTCCAGCAGCGGTTGACACAGGTACTGCTGCTTGTTGGGCAGCTGGGGGGGCGGCGGGGTGGGCTGGAAACAACAGGGTCACACGGTTTCATTTTAACCGGCTGGTCCCCGTGGCAACCACCAACACTTCTTCCGTGACCATTAGTGCCTCGGACTCACCACGGCCATGTCGTTCTTCAGCTTCTCCAGAGCGATCTCACACTTCTGCAGCGTCTTCAGGGGACACCTGAAGAGGACAGAGCGGTCAGAGGACAGACGGGTCACAGGACAGACGGGTGTTATTGAGGAGGACTCTACCTGGTGTTTGGGTCCGTCAGGATGTTCAACAGACTCTTCATCTTACTCAGGTCTTTCTTCCTGTCTGTCGTCACAAACACAACTTAATATTAATATCGTCATGGAACCGAATGATCAATCATCAGGACCACAACGGGAATCCAATGATCTTTTTTCTATCAAACCATTAAACAGTCCGTTTGTTGTTTGGGGAGCACTGGGGTGAAAGGCTATCTGACCTTCGTTCTTGTCAATCTTATTGATCATCCTGCGCAGAGGTTCGATGTATTTAGAGAGCTGTTTCAGTTTCTCCATGTACTGCTGGTCCTCCAGAGACGTGGATCCAGGTGGACTCATCACAGAGCCGGGGTTACCTGTAAGACAAGAGGGGGCAGGTGAGAGAGGAAAAGGGGACAGGTGAGAGACTGTTTGCTGGTCCCATCGGCGTACCTGGGGTGTTGAGCGGTCCAGGTGAGGGTACTCCATAGTTGAGGGGGGTCCTGGCGGTGGCGGGGCTCTGTGAGGGCTGAGGAGACGGGCTGGGCTGGAAACCCCCCGGGGACGGAGTGGGACCGGAGCTGGAGACAGTTTGCGTAAACTCAGTACAAAGTATAAGACTGTACTATAGTGGGAGACCTGGTCGTACCTGGCTGAGTTGGGCTGTGAGGAGGGGGGCTGGGGTGACGGTTGAGGGGGAGGAGGCATCGACAGCGGGGTTTGCACCTGCCCAGGTGAAGGCGATGACATCATTGGCTGCTGTTGGGTCTGTGATTGGGCGAGAAGAGACTGAATAAGGTCTAACAAGGACTTCAGAGACCCCGCAGTCCGACTCAGTGAGCACATCTGGACAGCGCGCTACATCTGCTTCTATCATTCGTTGTGGCCGCTGTTGAATCCGTCCTGATGCTGTGTGAGCAGATTAAAAGTCAACGCGCACACAGGAATGTTTGGCAACGGCACGATTGAAGCGAATGGCGCGAAATAAAAAATTTGCCCAACGCTGTATTTTCAAAGCCAATGAGGGTTGAGATGCTCCGCTGGTCATCACGCCGTCCTGCTGCCACAGCCTGAATGTACTCCACGAAAAGGAGACACACTTGCAGGCGCTCTGCAGCGGAGACTGAAGTCAGTTGGTGTCTAACCGAGAGACGCCGGCACCGATCCAAGCCGACCATCCCAAAACAGTGAGACAAGCGGTGGAAAATGCACCAACAGTCGCTGTGCACCAGTATGGGGGGGGGGGGGGGACACACGTGTACGGCCCCGCTCTGATTGTATACAGTTTCTTTGTAATCGAGTGTATATAAAGCAGATCATCTGGTGGACATCATGGGGTCAGAGGTCCGACTACGGTTAAATACCTGCTGTGTCATTGGCTGTCCTCCTACAGCGGGTGTGGGGGGGTTCTGAGGCATCCGGGTCGGAATCTGCATCACAGGACGGACCAACTTTAGAGGACACACAATAGGACAGGTTAGCAGAAGCACACACACACGTTGTCTTTAGTTTACCCCTTTTTATTTGACTTTTTTGTCTAATACAGAAACAAAGACTAATTGTGAGGAACCGTTCACCGTGAAGTGCTTTGGTGCAGGTTGTGCATGTGACACAACTGATCACATGCACAACTTGCACGCGCACACTAGAGCTGTCAAACAATGTTCTAAATTTGAATATTAAAAAACAAAAAACAACAGTAATACACAACCATTTTGTGCTGAACGGAAGCTATTTACTTAGTATTTACAATGTTGCTGGTAACCGTGTTAGCAGCAACGAGGTCATCGAGGCAGCACTTTGCCCGAAATGGTTTCTGACTCACCAATCAGATTATTTGTACATAAAATCCACTCGCCACTCTTTCCTCGCGACGGAGCGTCTTTACACGCCTTCAGTCAGTGGCGCTCAATTGGCAGAATGGCGAGGGCTGAATGACGTGCTGGTCTGGTTCCGAGAACCGGCAGCAGGTTGTTCAAACCACAGTGTCCCGTTGAAGTGCAGACAGTCTCACGCGATGACAAAGAAGGACAACAGCACAGCTGCTGACTGAATCTCTTCTTTGATAACAGTCGGTTTGAAAAAATCCGACAATTTGTTGCAGCAGTGACCTCAGGCTGGCGTAGACCTTCCTCTTTCTATCAACTATGAGAATTCCTTAAGTCTGTGATATCGGCGGACACCGTGGCCGTCATTTTGACTTTGAATCCGGCGGGAATTACTCTCACAACACAGCTGGTGTGCTGACGTCATCTCGATTTTAATTGGTCCATGTTTGATACGTAACATAGATGATTATTGGCATAACCTACTTGTGTGACAGCCGGTGTGACACCAAAGTCAGCCTAGACAGGCCAACAAAATGCTTCGGCCCCTGGTGAGGAGCTTTTGGAACGTCTGCCAGAGATGTGGACAGCTCTTCCCCCAAGTCTACCAAAGATTTGACCCCTCCAAGGAGGCTCTGATGTCCAATGGTGTCAGAACTTCCTTGAGGCCAACTGAAAGTCCTCCTACACGCTCTACCACGACTCCTCCCACGGCTGGGTTTTTGTCCTAACACAATTTATTTATCACTACAGTTTATTACACATAGAGCTCCTGGCTGCACTCACCTGCCCCGGAGCGCCTGCTGTTGCGTTGTGTTGCGCCTGAGCTGCAGCTTGCTGCAATGATGCACGGGCCTGTTTTCACACACACACACACAGAGTTCTGGGGGTGAGCTGGAGAGAATGCATAATGATGTAATAGTCAGAGTTTATCAGTGGCAGAGCAGCCTCCAGCAATAAGAACCACATTGAGACTCACCTGCAAGGTCTTTTGCAAGATGTGCTGACCCGGCTGAGGCTGAACCTGCTGCTGCTGCTGCTGCTGAACCATGTGCTGGATGGATTGGACATGGGCCTGGGCTTGGGCCTGGGCCTGAGCCTGGGCTTGGGCTTGGGCTTGGGCCTGGGCTTGTGCTTGGGCCTGGGCTTGGGCCTGGGCTTGGGCCTGGGCTTGGGCTTGGGCCTGGGCTTGGGCTTGGGCCTGGGCTTGGGCCTGGGCTTGGGCCTGGGCTTGGGCCTGGGCTTGGGCCTGCTGCTGGAGCTGCAGAATCTGCTGCTGCTGCTGAATCCTGGTCTGGTGCATCTGATCAAAAGAGCATGAGAGACAGATATCAGTATATGTGATGTTAACAACTAAAGAGTTAGAGTGGTTTGTGCCAACAACTACCGCTAATCTCCAACCTGTCCAAAGTCCTTGAGAAAGCTGCAAACCATCCCAACTCAAGTCCCACCTCAATCTCCATAATGCCTACGAACCTTCCGGCTTCTGCTCAAAACACAGCACAGGAAACGGCGTACTGAAAAATACAAATGTTGACTCTGGCTTCCTCACCATCCTCAACGCCGCCTTCGACACTATCAATCACTCCATCCTCCTCTCACGTCTCCTGTACTCCCTTGGCATAACTGGCACCGCCCTCTCCTGGTTCACCTCATATCCCTCAGACTAACCTTGACTAATTTATTGCCATTAAACGAGTATAAATCCTCCACGGTGTCCCCCAAGGTTCCGTGCTTGGTCCCCTCCTCTTCATCAATTACATCCTTCTCCTTGGCCAAATCATCCGTCGTCATGGCCTCAACTTCCACTGCTACGCCAACAACACCCAACTCTACTTCTCCTCCGAGAACATCACCGCAGTCACCCACTCCACTCTCACTGACATAAAATCATGGATGCAACAGAACTTTCTCAAACTCCATTATCCATCTTCAGCCGCTTATCCGGGGTCGGGTCGCGGGTGCAACATCTCCAGCAGGGGACCCCAAACTTCCCTTTCCAGGGGCCCATTCTACCAGCTCTGACTGGGGGATCCCAAGGCGTTCCCAAGCCAGAGCAGAGATATAATCTCTCCACCTAGTCCTGGGTCTTCCCCGGGCCTCTTCCCAGCTGGCCGGGCCTGGAACACCTCCCTAGGGAGGCGCCCAGGGGGCATCCTCACCAGATGCCCAAACCACCTCAACTGGCTCCTTTCGAGGCAAAGGAGCAGCGGCTCTACTCCGAGCTCCTCACGAATGGCTGAACTTCTCACCCTATCTCTAAGGGAGACGCCAGCCACTCTCCTGAGGAAACCCATTTTGGCCGCTTGTACCCGTGACCTAGTTCTTTCGGTCATGACCCGTCCTTCATGACCATAGGTGAGGGTAGGAACGAAGATTGACCGGTAGATCGAGAGCTTTGCCTTCCGGCTCAGCTCTCTTTTCGTCACAACGGTGCGGTAAAGCAAGTGCAATACCGCCCCCGCTGCTCTGATTCTCCGGTCAAACTCACACTCCATCTTCCCTTCACTCGTGAACAAGACCCCGAGGTACTTGAACTCCTTCACTTGGGGTAAGGACACATTCCCTACCTGGAGTAGGCAATCCATCGATTTCTTGCTGAGAACCATGGCCTCAGATTTAGAAGTGCTGATCCTCATCCCGACCGCTTCACACTCGACTGCGAAACGCTCCAGTGAGAGTTGGAGGTCACAGACGGAAGATGCCATCAGGACCACATCATCTGCAAAAAGCAGTGATGAGATCCGCAGCCCCCCAAACTGTAGACCCTCCTCCCCCCGACTACGCCTCGATATCTGGTCCATGAAGACCACAAACAAGATTGGTGACAAGGCGCAGCCCTGGCAAAGGCCAACCCCCACCGGAAACGTCTTTGACTTACTGCCGAGCACCCGAACACAGCTCTCGCTTTGGGCGTACAAGGATTGGATGGACCCAAGCAAGGATCCCCTCACCCCGTACTCCCGCAGCACCTCCCACAGTTTCTCTCGGGGGACCCGGTCATATGCTTTCTCCAAGTCCACAAAACACATGTAGACTGGTTGAGCATACTCCCAAGCCCCCTCTATGATCCTGGAAAGAGTAAAGAGCTGATCCGTCATTCCACGACCAGGAAGAAAACCGCATTGTTCCTCTTCAATCCTTGGTTCGACTATCGGCCGAACCCTTCTTTCCAGCACCTTAGAGTAGACTTTACCCGGGAGGCTGAGTAGTGTGATACCCCTGTAATTGGCACACACTCTCTGGTCCCCCTTTTTGAAGAGGGGTACCACCACCCCGGTCTGCCACTCTTTTGGCACTGTCCCAGACTTCCACGCAATGTTGAAGAGGCGTGTCATCCAAGACAACCGCCCAACACCCATTGCTTTTAGCATCTCTGGACGGATCTCATCAATACCCGGGGCTTTGCCACTGCGGAGTTGTTTGACTACCTCAGTGACCTCCACTAGGCAAATTGATGATGATCCCTCCTCCGCCTCCAGCTCCACCTCTACCAAAGAGGGCATAGTAGTTGGATTCAGGAGTTCCTCAAAGTGTTCCTTCCATCGCCAGATAACCTCCTCAGTCGCGGTCAACAGTGTACCATCCTTACTGTACACAGCTTGGATGGTTCCCCGTTTCCCCCTCCTGAGGTGCCGGATGGTCTTCCAGAAGCACTTTGGTGCCAACCGAAAGTCCTTCTCCATAGTTACCGCGAACTCCTCCCATACTCGCTGCTTTGCCTCCATCACGGCAGAGGCTGCTGCTCTCACTTCCTCAAACTCAACTGCAATAAATCGGAAATACTCATCGACGGCCCTATGATAATTAAAAATGTCTTTCATAGTGCTCATTTAGGGAGTGACTGTCTTGAGGAGTCAGAGGGCAAAGCAGAAAGTGCCAACCAGGCAGACACAGGTCTGATAAGGATGAGAGTTAGAGACACACCAGGCACCATAGAACACTCACGCTTTGTTCCTTATGTTTACATTAATGTCAGGAGACCACACATTGCATGTGATTGGATCTTGTATTGCGGCATGTGGACCTGCTCCTTCCCGACGCCAGTTTAGGGCGAATAGAATCTTTTCTTCTATATCTAAAAACAAGTATAAAACAATGTTCTTCCAGATGTCCCCAACCGGGCTTCCCATTTTTTATCACGTTCATTTGTTCGTTCCTTCTTTCAATTACCACCCTCATCCGCTCAGCCCTTCTCACTCAACATTAATGCCTCCATCGTCACCCCTCCAGGCTGCTCTGCAGCCTCGGTATCCTCCTCGACCCCACCCTTTCTTTCCTACCTCATGCCAACCACATCACAAAGGCTGTCTCCTTCCACCTTAGGAACATTGCACGGCTCAAACCCTCCCTTCTCCTCTGCCACCACCAAAATTCTCACCTATGCTCATCCATCCATAACCTCCCGACTTGACTACTGCAACAGCATCCTCTCCGGCTCTCAATAAAATCCTCAACAAACTCAAAGATGTTCAGAAGTCTGCCGCTCGACTGCTCACATCCACCCGCAGATATTATTCACCACCTACAAAGCCCTAAACAACCTGGCCCCTATCTCTCCAACCTCCTGCCCATCGACGCCTCAGGTCCAACGATGCAAACGCCATGAAGGCCATCAGGACCAGGCTTGGGTGAAAGGGCCTTCTCATCTTCTGCGCCCCCCCTCTGGAATGCCCTTCCCATCAGTCAGACAGTATCAGCATCCATACAAGCTCTGTAAAAACACCTCTTCAACCTCACCCTCCACAACGTGACCCACAGCTTCTCCTCTTTATTTTACACAAATGTTCTGTTTGTTGTTCGCGTCTGTTGGAAATACTGCAATGTCTGTTGTACAATAAGGTGTGTGTATGACAGCGGAGAGAAGATGACGCTCAGGATGTGACGTGTGTGTGTCCACTCAGTGTCTCATGGTGATCAGATGTATGTCTCAGGATGAAGAACATGACGGTCCTTGTACAATGAGATCATTGTGCGTTTATCGCACCTCATCCCAGTTTACATGTGGGGGCTGGAAAAGAAAACCGTGGCGCATCACTGTGTGTGTCCGTCAACTCTGTCTCCTGGTTAAATGAACATTAAATGTCCTATTTTTGAGGATTTTACATCGGTGTCCAGTAGTCATTTTTCTTACAGCGTCTTTGGGTACTTAGAAAAGTGCTTTTTAAAATGAAAGTGTTACCTTGAATATTACATTACAGGTCATTTACCTGATGCTTTTATCCAAAGCGACTTACATTACACTTTAAACTCATGGCTTTTTTTACATTTTGCCCGGGGAGCAATTAGGGGTTAGGTGTCTTGCTCAGGGACACTTTGACTTGAGACATGGGGCAGCCGGGACTCGAACCACCAACCTTGCGGTTCCCTGGGCACGCTCTACCCCCTGCGCCACGACAACCCCATGCTCATAGACTCTTGTCAGCAGCCAACGCGCTCAGAGATGATCACTGGGCGAGATGCTCAACCCCCCCCAGGGGTCTCGCTTCAATGCTTCATACCTGGTTCTGCTGCTGCTGGTTCTGTGCCTGCTGCTGGTTCTGAAGTTGCTGGTTCTGGTGCTGAAGTTGTTGATTCTGGTGGTGCTGCTGCTGTTGTTGTTGTTGTTGTTGCTGCTGTTGTTGTTGTTGTTGTTGTTGTTGTTGCTGCTGTTGCTGCATCTGCACCCTCAACTGCTGCTGCACCTGAAACTGCTGCTGCATGCTGTTCTGCTGCTGCTGGAAATGTTGGAACTGGATGGACTGCTGCTGCACCATCTGCTGCATCGGCATCTGTCCCGGACCCCCGACTGCAGGTGGCGGAGAAGGAAATGAAGGACACAACCTGGCAGCGTCGGAAATACACGAGGGCAAAGGGCAAAATCGCCCCCAAGAAATATAATTTTGTCCCTGATATCACTAGGAGAGGGGCAAAAAAAACCATAATTTCCTCCAACAATAATTGCAATTTAGTTAACTTGTCAAACAAATCGTAGCCTTAAGCCTACGATGTGTTTAGCGCATACGTCTGGAGGCGCAGACGTATGCGGCCCCCTGCGTCTGCGTCTCTTTTCACACCTCCTTGCGTGCGTCGACTCATTTTTCTAGACGAGCATCAAGCGACGCAGCCTCCTGCAGCACCAGGCTGTGATTGGTCTGCTAACTACGTCCTTTACGGAGTCTCACATTTACGTTTTCATAGCACGATACCAACAATATTAAAACACTGAATGTTTACGAGAGGACACACACACACACACACACACACACACACACACACACTCACTAGCTTGCGGGTTTCCGGCCACCATCTGCATCGGCCCCATGGACCCCATGCCCCCCACCGGAGCGCCGGCAGGCCGAGGCCCCATCCCCATGACGCCGGGCCCCCCCCCGACCCCAGTCAAGTTAGTCAGGGCGTTAATGGGATCTAGCGGAAAAGGCAGAGCACAGATGGTGTTACGCGAGTCCGGCAAAGAAAAGTGAACCAGAACCAGAGTCCACTCACCTGGACCTCCGTGCGTCTTCTTATCTGTGAATGAGAGACAAGCTATTAACGAGTCCGTGCATCCTTTATTCAAACCTTTATCACAGCCAGGAGCTCATTGCCATCAGCTTTCATCTTTCCTACGGTCCCTGAACACATCGTGTGTGACAAAAACATTTGTCTCATTTAAAATCTCTGCTCCAATAAACCTTTCACTTTCACTCTGACCAGATTATATTCTCTTCAGGAAGTGAAAACACAGCAGAAAGGAGAGGATGAAAATAGAGGTTTAATATTTACAACATAGGTCCGGCTGGCGCAAACATTTAGGATATTTATATTGTTAACTTTCTCAGTTATTCTGAACTAAAAAGAGAGTTCTACTTCTCGTCGTCATGGTTCCATTTTCTGAGAATCTGGACTTTTATTTTGAAAATCAAAAAAAGACAGAAAAATGTGACAAAAATCCAAGAAACTTCCTTAAAGAGTCAAACTGGTTCAGGTTGGACACTTACGGATGTCTCTAAAGTGAATGATCAGCCTCGCCACCAGAGACAAATACTCCTCCTGGAAATAAGGAGCGAGACACGTCACAACACGTTAAGACATCTCTAGATATACATGTTCATACACGGAGAATCATTTATTATACTTACTCTGGATTTGGCTTTGACATAAACGTGGTTTTCCATATCGTTGCTGGACTTAGTGTGTGCAGTTCCTGCCTTCCTCATCGCCTCCTCGCTGGGGGGGGGGGGGGGGGGGGGGGGGGGGGGGGGGGGCACAAGGATCAATAGCCGATCTCTCCCCACTGCTCCAGGCTTTTAATTCATTCTCAATTAGTCGTGAAAACACATGTACGATTATTAGACAATGAAAATAAAGTCATATGTATTTTTTTATTGTACGTTTATAGATGTAGGTCCAACATGGCGCTGACGGGGGCCCACGATGCTGTTTTCTCTTTTTGTTGTTGTTTTCTGCTGCTCAGACGGACCGCGACACGGAGTCTCCTGCAAGACGAAGGGTGGAGGAATCTGCTTCTACTCCGACAGCAGCTGGTGCAACGACGTAACGGTGATCCGACAACACGGTTCTCCTGATCTGGAAACTTTCTTCATCAACTGTAAACTATTTTACTCCCCCGTGAGTTCGCTTCATTCATCCTGGTCGGTGTTTACAACGTGCACGAGGCACAGCGGACACTCGCCGACCAGATACGCCGTGTATCGGAAAAAAAACCAAGCGATACTCATCCCCAGTCACCAGTTTGTCCTGGTCCTGAAGTTTGCGGATGACACCACCCTCATTGGACTCATCTCTGGTGGGGACGAGTCCGCCTACAGGTGGAGTCTGACCATCTGGTGTCGTGGTGCAGCCAGAACAACCTGGAGCTCAACGCTCTAAAGACAGTCGAGATGGTTGTGGATTTCCGGCGGAACAGAGCCCCACCCTCCCCCATCACCCTGTGTGACTCCCCCGTCACTATTGTGGATTCCTTCCGTTTCCTGGGCTCCATCATCACCCAGGACCTCAAGTGGGAGCTGAACATCAGCTCCATCACCAAGAAGGCTCAGCAGAGGTTGTTCTTCCTGAGGCAGCTGAAGAAACTCAACCTGCCAAAGACGATGATGGTCCATTTCTACACGGCCATCATGGAGTCCATCCTCTGCTCCTCCATCAGCGTCTGGTACGCTGCAGCCACAGCCAAGGACAAGGACAGGCTGCAGCATGTCCTCCGCTCTGCAGAGAGGCTGATCGGCTGCAATCTGCCGTCCCTGCAGGACTTGTTCGCTTCCAGGTCTCTGAAGCGAGCTAAAAAGATGGTGGCCGACCCCTCTCACCCCGGACAAAACCTGTTTGTGCCCCTTCCATCTGGCAGGAGGCTGAGGTCCATCAGGACTAAGACCTCATCAACAGAGCCGTTCCCCCACTGACTGACTGACAGCCCACATGCACATACACTTGTCACTTTCACATACACTCACAACACAGTTGTGTAGAGTCTGGATATCCTATTTTTATTTGTAACTTGTATTCCTTTAGTTTTAATCTAACTCATGAGAAACAAACAATAGATGTCGCAAAGTAATCGAGCAAAGAGTCAACGTAAACTGGCTGAATGAACTTCAAGTAAGCAGCTAAAATGCTAATAATAAAACATGATCGAGCGTTTTTTTCTTAATTGTACGTAGGCCGAATTGAAAAAGGGACGCATAGCTTTCTAATCAAATCCGCCCCGGGTTCGTAGACTCGGGTTACCTTTGGCTTCTGACGGGTCCGTCTTAATTTACACATTTTTAAGCATGCTCTGCGGTGAGGCGCTTTCTTGTGGAGCTCATGCTAGCTTAGCTACTCGGGCTAACTCACCAGACACCAGTAACAGTGATTTTAGCCCCAAAACACAACACAGAAAACAAACGTCTCACATCTGAGCGACGACTTTCTGCCGGAACTGCGGACTCCTCCAGTCGCTGTCCGGTCCCGGGACCTCCATGGCAGAAAGAACGAGTTAGTGGAAGCTTTCTGCTGCAAGTTGAATGTTTCCCCCGCTGCTCTTCCTCCTTCCGCTCGGAGCAAAATGGCGGCGGCTGTGTTTTCTTAAAAAAAAAAAAAAACTCGATACCGCCGCGTTCTGGAGGAGCGAGGAACTGTACAAGTACCTCCAAGTACATACACAGTGTAGTACAAGTACCACTAGTAATACATACTGAGCTGTACAAGTACCTCCAAGTACATACACAGTGTAGTACAAGTACCACTAGTAATACATACTGAGCTGTAACAGTACCTCCAAGTACATACACAGTGTAGTACAAGTACCACTAGTAATACATACTGAGCTGTAACAGTACCTCCAAGTACATACACAGTGTAGTACAAGTACCACTAGTAATACATACTGAGCTGTACAAGTACCTCCAAGTACATACACAGTGTAGTACAAGTACCACTAGTAATACATACTGAGCTGTAACAGTACCTCCAAGTACATATACAGTGTAGTACAAGTACCACTAGTAATACATACTGAGCTGTACAAGTACCTCCAAGTACATACACAGTGTAGTACAAGTACCACTAGTAATACATACTGAGCTGTAACAGTACCTCCAAGTACATACACAGTGTAGTACAAGTACCACTAGTAATACATAATGAGCTGTACAAGTACCTCCAAGTACATACACAGTGTAGTACAAGTACCACTAGTAATACATACTGAGCTGTACAAGTATCTTTAGTAATGCTCACTTTACAGTAAAAGTACCTCCAGTTACACACACTGCTACCTAACAATGAAATGCTCTTACAGAACAAGTACTACTACCACAATATAAAATATGACGTTATGAAACAGGTACTACAAACACATTGTGAAATACTTTGTGATTTACAGAATAAGAAGTGGATTCAAAAACAATATAATGTGCAAAACAAATATGTGACAATAACTTTAACATATATAAAATATATACATGTCTCACAACTTGAGTCTCTAATGTCTCATGTTTTGTGTTGTTGGAATGTAACGATATTTCAAAAATAAAAGCCTCAACCTGGTTTATGTTTGGAGTGCTTCACGTTTTATTAAAATACATAAACTTTAACTGCCACATTAATCACAGATTCCTGGTTCTTTGTGGTCTAGAAACCGATTTTTATTTTGTATAACAAAAAAACATACAGACAGACATAAAACAGTCATGTGACACATGAGAGGATGAAAGGCAGAAAAAGAGCAGTGTCACAGGAGAGGATGAACGCTGAGGGACTCCAACCAATCAGTGAGACTGAGATCAGGTCTGAGAGGCTGGGAGAGAGACAGGAGGGGAGACACAAAGAGAGACAGACAGGAGGGGAGAGAGAGGTTATCTCATGTTTATTTAAGAAACATTTTAGTATTACTTTTATTGTTACACCGTAAGTATCAGCTGCTGGTACTTTTGTACTTGTGACTGAGTACTTGTACTTCAGGTGAGCAGTACCTTCAGTCCAGATATTTCCAGGGGTTGTCCGTCCCTGCGTACCGATAGCAGGCGGGTCCGTCCGCGGGTCGGATACCCATCCTCCACCTCCAGGTGGCACACCAGCAGCGCCTTCTTCAAGTAGACCAGCAGGCGCTGAGCGGGATGCCAGTCAATGGCAAAGCTGGAGGGAGGCACAGAGGTCAATGGTCAGCCTCTTAAGCCCCGCCCACTAACCATTGCATTATTCATCTGAAGGAACGGGATCTTTGAACAGGCAGGAAGTGGTTTACCTGGATCTCAGTCTCTGGATCTCAGACAGCAGATGGAACTGAGTGAGGTACCGCTGCATCACCTCCAGCAGGGTGGAGCTTAGTTCAGACCAACGGCCCCACAGGCCCTCCTCCACTAGACCAGCAGGACCCTCCGTCACCTGAGAAGAGACACTATGGCTTTAAGAAGGGCCAACCAATCAGCAGACAGGAGGATGAGTAGGTGGGGAAGTTACCTGCATTGTGAAGCGGTTGTTGTGGCTCCAGGTGATTGAAAGCTTCAGTGTCTCCGGCTCATTGGGCAACATGTCTGGAAACGGGCGTGGCCTGAGTTCCAGACAGAGCTCTGATTGGTTGAAGGAAAGCAGGTTGATCTGCATGACGTCCTGTGCGGCAGAGACAAAACCCTGCAGCCTGATAGGTCACAAAGAGTTAGCGACCAATCGGAACGACCCAACGATAACCACGTGACCTGACGACACTCACTCGTCTCTGATTCGCCGCCACCTGGTCACCTGATCGAGCGCCACCTCTAACTCTGGCCTCAGCTGGGAGAGCTGATGGTCACATGACTGCAGTCCATTGTGGGCCTTCAGCAGAGACTCATCCAGCTGTTCATACTGCTCCTTCTGAAGGACACAAGTAGAGAAGAGGATGGAACTAAGATGACCAGATGTGAGACAAGGAAACAAGGATATGACTAGAGGAGGTGAGACAAGGACAGCAGTGTTTCCCCTAGGTTTCATACTCGCAAACACATAAGCGGTGAAAAAGGTGAGAACAGGTGCGCGTATCATTGTATGTGACTAGAGAAGGTGAGAGGAGGATATCAGAGGAGACAATGATATCTCCAGAGAACAAGGCGAGGAATAAAGGAGATTGAAATGAGTAGAGGACACGAGGAAAGTAAAGAAGCGTGTGAGTGTATGTACCTTGTTGTGCAGACATTGGATCAACTCTGTGAGTGTCTGTCTTCTGCTGTGTATTTGTTGTATTTTGTCCTGCAGAGATCTTAGCAACGTCTCCGTCTCCTCCGTCACAGACCTGCAGTCAGCCTTCAGACACTTCCACCTGCTGCGAGCCACGCCCCCTGACACACACACACACACACACACACACACACGCACTGTGTCTCAAAGGCGCTAGGCTGCATCCTTGTAGCCTTCAGCAGTCTTCGTAGACCTGGGGTCCGTTTCAAGTAGGAGGTTTAACAAACTCTGAGTCAAACCCTAAACTCTGAGTTTCTGGTTTCCGAACAGCTGTTTAGAGTTGGTTCAATCAACTCAAGTAGGTTGACTCATGCGTCCTTAAGGATGCAGCCTAGCGACGTATGCGTCCTTAAGGATGCAGCCTAGCGACTTTGAGACAGCTGCAGTCCATACTCTGTATACACTCTGTGTGTTCTCCGTACCAGGTTGGGGGGGGCAGGGCTGAGTCACCAGTTGCTGGGCAGACTGCAGACCTTCCAGGAGTGACATCATTGAGTCCACTACGAAGAGCTGACGACCCAGAACCTTCTGGACTTGTCTTCGGCCCTGGAGCACAGCAGTGATCAATGGGCACATTTAAGTATTGATCAGATGAATTCATCACAATGAGTACTCGTGGTTGTTGTTGACTGTACAAGTACCGTGAGGTAGGGAACCATGCAGGCCGCTTCAGAGTCACACGACTCGGAGTCTCTAAGGGAACCAAGAAGAACCGGGTCGCAGCGCCGCAGGACCCTGGACACAGAGCAGAGGTACTCATACCGCCGCGCTCAGGAACTTCATGGTACTCCAATTCCTTTGACTGTACTACATCCGAGAGGTAACGTTACATCTCGTAGTATTTATTGTACTAACAGAGGTGCATATAACGTTGCTTAAACCAGAGACGAAGCCATCGTTAATTAACGTTAGCTTCAGCTAGCTTTGTGACGCTGCCGTTAATTCTGTATTTTCAGCAGCTTCAGATACAAACTGTACATCGTTAGTGTGATCAAAATAACTGGCGAACGTTTAATACTATTTTAAAGCCTCGTTAAACGTCGTATTAATAAACACAACGTTAAATGTAAGTTAAATATTTGAGACTTACGCTCGAGCTTCAGCCATTTCTGTTTTCAAATATCCGCGGTACCGCGAGCGATGTGATTGGCTTATTGACCGTGTCGTCACAGCACGTCAAGCCAATGAGGAATCCTTTTGAAAAACCTTTATTGACAATATCCACATTCACAGTGACGTCTAGATAATCTAAATAGATATATACTTTATTAATCCGCATAAGGTAAATTTGTGTGTAATAGTGGCAATACAGTACAGTAATTACAATAAGAAATTCAAAATCCACAATATACACACAGTACAATACATATACACACACACACAATAAAATACAATAAATAGCAGAGCAGAACATATTAAATTACATTACATCACATGTCATTTATCTGACGCTTTTATCCAAAGCGACTTACAATAAGAACATTTCAACCATAAGGACACAAACTCAGAAGAACAAGAAACAAGAACGTGTGATTTCATCAAATAAGCCGATGTACAACTTGCTGTAGATAAGAACCATTATAAGTCCAATGTAAGTGCTGCAGTTAGTTAGTGTGTTAGTAGGTAGAGTCTGAAGAGGTGTGTCTTTAGTCTGAAGATGTGAAGGCTCTCCGTGGTCCTTATGTCTTCAGAGACCTCCTTCCACCATTTAGGAGCAGGACAGCAAAGAGTGGAGATCTAGTCGAGTGTTTTGCTCTCAGTGAGGAGGAACAAGCAGTTTATCACATGCAGAGCGGAGAGTGCGGGTCGGGATGTCGGGTTGGACCAGGTCCTGGATGTAAGCTGGACCCCATCCATTCACAGCATGGTACGTGAGCACCATGTTTAGAACTGGATGAGCCACCGGTACCAGTGAAGAGAGCGGAGGAGTGGAGGATGAGGGAGAACTTAGGAAGGTTAAAGACCAGTGGAGCTGCTGCGTTCTGGATGAGCTGCAGAGGTGGAATGGAGGTAGCAGGAGACCTGCAGGAGAGAGTTACAGTAGTCCAGGAGGGAGACGACCAGAGCCTGAATCAGTACCTTCTGAGTGAGAAGAGGACGTGTTCTCCTGATGTTGTAGAGCGAGTATCTACAGGATGGTGTTGTCAGTCATGTTGGAGTCAGGGAGAGTCGGCTGTCGACGTCACGCCGAGGTTCCTGCAGTCAAAGTGGACGTGGACCGGTCCCAGAATATTTATCCAGCCTTATTAATGTGCATCAACCCTCCAGAGCCCTGAGGTCAGCTGACCGGCTGGTTCTGAACGTTCCTCGGTCGTTCCTTAAAACAAAAGGAGATGGAGCCTTCGCAGTAGCGGCTTCCAGACTGTGGAACGCTTTGGCGTTTTCTGTGCGGTCTGCGACGAGCCTCCACTTTTAAAACTCGCCTTAAGACCCACTTGGTCACGTTGGACTTTGGCTCAGTTAAGTCACCTGCGTTGGATCTTTTATTTGTTTGCCTTTTACTGTTTATACTGTTTTCTGCTTGTTTGTTTGTTTTCACGTTTGCTTGTGTTGTTTTATTGATGCTGATTGTTTTTATCCTGTAAAGCCCTTTGTCTGGCCACTGGCCTTTAAAAAGTGCTATATAAATAAAATTGCGATTGACCTAGCAGCACAACATTTAAATGTACTCACATTCTCCATAAACAAGCCCTAAAACACTCGATGAAGAAAACCCAAGTCACCATCACTGCAATATTCTCCAAACACCATGTTCTGAGTTAAAGTCACTGTAAACATACCAGCAGACTGTTGTCCGTCTTCATTTGTAACGGCAAATACCACATACTGTACGTGTTTTAACGTATTTATCTGATCTTAATTTGTGTTTGTATATTTTTATCTTATCTTACATATTCTATTTTATTCCTATATTGCACCAATCACAGAGACACATTCCTGTATGTGTAACATACGTGGCAATAAATGAATGTTTAAAGGTTAAAATAGTAATTTTAGATGTGTGTGTGTGTGTGTGTGTGTGTGCGCGCGTGCGCGCGTGCTGCAGTGCATCTCGCGCTCAGGTCACGTGCTGCTGTGTGTTGACTGCAGGGAGCTCGGAGGCTAACGGCAGAGCGAGCTGTCCTCCGAGGACAAAACGAGCCGAAAGACAAACCCCGACGGAGACAGCGCGCAGGCAGGTGGAGGTATGAGTTGACCACCACGAGGCCGGTAACATTCACAGGTACGTTATAGAGACAGTGAGGACGTGTCTCGGATGATGCTCAGACGTCCCGCGAACGCTAACACAGCTAGCAGCGCAGCTAACCGCACACTATTCTAAGCGGCCGCCGTACTTCGATGTCTCTGCCCGGACAGGTGTTGGGCTTCAAAGCAAACATGTCCAGGTGAGCTGGGCAGAGACACGTTAGCTTAGCATCCTGCTGAGAGTTAGTCAAGCCGTTGCTGATGATGCTAGCTGGAGCTAATGATGCTAGCTGACGATGCAGTAGCAGGTCTGACGTAGACCACATTTTAATGTAGTCCAGGTCTGTTGTAGACCACGTGTTAATGTGGTCTAGGTCTGTCGTAGACTACGTGTTAATGTAGTGCAGGTCTGTTGTAGACTACATGTTAATGTAGTGCAGGTCTGTTGCAGACTACATGTTAATGTAGTCCATGTCTGTTGCAGACTACATGTTAATGTAGTCCATGTCTGTTGCAGACTACATGTTAATGTAGTCCATGTCTGTTGCAGACTACATGTTAATGTAGTCCATGTCTGTTGTAGACTACATGTTAATGTAGTCCATGTCTGTTGTAGACTACATGTTAATGTAGTCCATGTCTGTTGTAGACTACATGTTAATGTAGTCCATGTCTGTTGTAGACTACATGTTAATGTAGTCCATGTCTGTTGTAGACTACATGTTAATGTAGTCCATGTCTGTTGTAGACTACATGTTAATGTAGTCCATGTCTGTTGTAGACTACATGTTAATGTAGTCCATGTCTGTCACAAATGTAGTGCAGGTCTAATGTAGACCACGTGTTAATGTAGTGCAGGTCTGTGTAGACCACGTGTTAATGTATTGCAGGTCTGTGTAGACCACGTGTTAATGTAGTGCAGGTCTGTGTAGACCACGTGTTAATGTAGTGCAGGTCTTTGTAGACCACGTGTTAATGTATTGCAGGTCTGTTGCAGACTACATGTTAATGTAGTCCAGGTCTGTTGCAGACTACATGTTAATGTAGTCCAGGTCTGTTGCAGACTACATGTTAATGTAGTCCAGGTCTGTTGCAGACTACATGTTAATGTAGTCCAGGTCTGTTGCAGACTACATGTTAATGTAGTCCAGGTCTGTTGCAGACTACATGTTAATGTAGTCCAGGTCTGTTGCAGACTACATGTTAATGTAGTCCAGGTCTGTTGCAGACTACATGTTAATGTAGTCCATGTCTGTTGTAGACTACATGTTAATGTAGTCCATGTCTGTTGTAGACTACATGTTAATGTAGTCCATGTCTGTCACAAATGTAGTGCAGGTCTAATGTAGACCACGTGTTGATGTAGTCCAGGTCTGTGTAGACCACGTGTTAATGTAGTACAGGTCTGTGTAGACCACGGTTTAATGTAGTACAGGTCTGTGTAGACCACGTGTTGATGTAGTCCAGGTCTGTGTAGACCACGTGTTGATGTAGTCCAGGTCTGTGTAGACCACGTGTTGATGTAGTCCAGGTCTGTGTAGACCACGTGTTGATGTAGTACAGGTCTGTGTAGACCACGTGTTAATGTAGTGCAGGTCTTTGTAGACCACGTGTTAATGTAGTGCAGGTCTGTTGCAGACTACGTGTTAATGTAGTGCAGGTCTGTTGCAGACTACGTGTTAATGTAGTGCAGGTCTTTGTAGACCACGTGTTAATGTAGTGCAGGTCTGTTGCAGACTACGTGTTAATGTAGTGCAGGTCTGTTGCAGACTACGTGTTAATGTAGTGCAGGTCTGTTGCAGACTACGTGTTAATGTAGTCCAGGTCTGTTGCAGACTACGTGTTAATGTAGTCCAGGTCTGTTGCAGACTACGTGTTAATGTAGTCCAGGTCTGTTGCAGACTACGTGTTAATGTAGTCCAGGTCTGTTGCAGACTACGTGTTAATGTAGTCCAGGTCTGTTGCAGACTACGTGTTAATGTAGTCCAGGTCTGTTGCAGACTACGTGTTAATGTAGTCCAGGTCTGTTGCAGACTACGTGTTAATGTAGTCCAGGTCTGTTGCAGACTACGTGTTAATGTAGTCCAGGTCTGTTGCAGACTACGTGTTAATGTAGTCCAGGTCTGTTGCAGACTACGTGTTAATGTAGTCCAGGTCTGTTGCAGACTACGTGTTAATGTAGTCCAGGTCTGTTGCAGACTACGTGTTAATGTAGTCCATGTCTGTTGTAGACTACATGTTAATGTAGTCCATGTCTGTCACAAATGTAGTGCAGGTCTAATGTAGACCACGTGTTGATGTAGTCCAGGTCTGTGTAGACCACGTGTTAATGTAGTCCAGGTCTGTTGCAGACTACATGTTAATGTAGTCCAGGTCTGTTGCAGACTACATGTTAATGTAGTCCATGTCTGTTGTAGACTACATGTTAATGTAGTCCATGTCTGTCACAAATGTAGTGCAGGTCTAATGTAGACCACGTGTTGATGTAGTCCAGGTCTGTGTAGACCACGTGTTAATGTAGTACAGGTCTGTGTAGACCACGGTTTAATGTAGTACAGGTCTGTGTAGACCACGTGTTGATGTAGTCCAGGTCTGTGTAGACCACGTGTTGATGTAGTCCAGGTCTGTGTAGACCACGTGTTGATGTAGTCCAGGTCTGTGTAGACCACGTGTTGATGTAGTACAGGTCTGTGTAGACCACGTGTTAATGTATTGCAGGTCTGTGTAGACCACGTGTTTATGTAGTGCAGGTCTGTGTAGACCACGTGTTTATGCAGTGCAGGTCTGTGTAGACCACGTGTTTATGCAGTGCAGGTCTGTGTAGACCACGTGTTTATGCAGTGCAGGTCTGTGTAGACCACGTGTTAATGTAGTGCAGGTCTGTGTAGACCTCCTGCGCATCATTCAAGACCTCAAGTGTCACTTCAACGCGGTCAAAGTTTTTTTTACAGCCTCATTCCAAGTTGGATGACATTGATTTATTTCCTCACCTCATAATGAGCAATATGTGGAATAAGTGAAGCGCTGTCTTTCCGGATGCTGAATACCATCACGTCTTACTCTATAACATCACTGAAGTTACATGTGACTAATTAAGTTTAAATACACCTAATACACAATTTAGCTTTAGTGTGATGATAAACTAACATCCGTTCCTCTGATCTCACATGTTCTTCCTCCTCTGCACCAGCTGCTGAGACACACCAGGTCATTTACGCTTCAGAAGATGAAGAGCTTGTCTTCTCCTTTGAACAACCTGAGAGTCGGTGCTCGTTGTAACGCCGTCACTGCGTTTCTCACAGCTCGTGTCTCCTCGCGGCGTGCGTGTTCGGAGGCTCGTACGCGCCTCATTCGCTGAGATTTGTCTTGGGCTGGTTTGTTCTCTCGCTCGCGCAGCAGCGTCGTCTGCACAAGTCAAATATATCGGGTGCATACAAGTTAATAAATGTATTTGTTACTGACTGTACTGATTGATTTCCTCTGCTTTAAGATTGCAATATTACTTTTAGCTAAAGGTTGAGGGCTTAACCGATTATTGGATTAATACCGTTCAGCCTGTAAGGAATCACGATCCGGAGGTGGAAACAGAAGATTACCGCTACGTTGTTTTTCGGGTCTTAAGGCTTTCACTGTAAAGCACAATCTGACAGCAGACCGTCCCTTTTTCTGGGACCACTTGGTTCAGCCTATGTGGTCATTGAGGACCTCATGAGGACGCAGCCTGAAACGACATCACGCCGATGATGTCACCGTATGTTTGATGATGTCATTATGTGTTTGATGACGTTATCAAGTAATGAACCTCTGGTTGGATCTGTGGACGTGCGTTTCAGGGCAATCAGGTGTGAATTGGAGCAACAGGATGCCCGTCCCCCCCGCCCCACCTCGGGGACCCCCAGCCCCCCCCACCTTCAGCCAGGTAACTCCAGAGACACACACCTACCCTCTCACTTCTAGGCTACATGAGTAATGTACATATATTATTATTAACTATACTCAGAGCTTCTATTCACAGCTCGGCCCTCAGAACTCACCAGCTATGATTTATTGAACTTATGGTGTCCCCCCTCCAGGCCAACACCACCCCCCCAAAGCTGAGCCAGAAGGAGGCGGACGGCCGCGGCGCCCTGCTGACGGACATCTGCAGAGGCCCCCGGCTGAAGAAGGTGGAGGTGGTGAGCGACAGTAAGAGCCCGACAGCAGAGAGCCAAACACCTCCCACCGATCACCCGTACATTCGCTTATACCAGTACCTGCACCAGCAGCAGGGGGCGCCCTCCGAGGAGCAGCAGAGGACCGCGCTAGAGAGTAAGAACACCTTCTGTGACCTCACGGGAAGACTGCAGGAGGCAGCAGGGGGTCGGCCAGCCGCCAAGTGCCCTTAAAGGGGACATGTCTGACCCCAAAAACAACTCCCGTCATTTGTTTTGGTCCTTGTGGCTCTTTAGTCCCAGCGCAACTCCAAAAAGGAGGACAAATACGCGTCCGGACACTGAAAATCTAGATCAAGGAACCACATCAACTTGTGGTACAATGTGCGCACACCTTCAACAGTAGATCTCGTCCTAAGAGAAGTTTATATGATCAGAAGCTATTGGTGACATTTGATGGAAACTGATGTGGATTCTAAAGAGTGAAACAGTATCTACCTGTAGTAGTAGTAGTAGTAGTATTATCTAGCAGTAGCAGTATCTACAGCTGTAATGAAAATTGTTCAACCCCCAATACACATTAGGTTTATTTTGCTAAATGTACAATTTCTGAGCAGTTTGCAATGAACAAAGTAGACGAGAACAGCTTAAATAGGTCACTTGAACCAGTCTTACCAGGGTTTTCATCCAAATTCTACTTGTAATGACTACTGCACAATGATTGAACCCCTGCATAACAGATTCAGTACTTGGCCCCCTTTGCTGTTCTGACCTGAGCAGCTTCTGACAGCGTTCCTGAGGAATCCGCCCATTCCTACTGGCCAACGGCCTCCTGTTCAGGAACACACGTGCGTTTTGTAACCGCCTCCTTCAGTTCACGTCAGGAAACTGTGACGGCCACTCTAGAAGCTTCCGTCTCTTCTGGAACCAGGCTGTGGTGGAGCTACGCTGGGGATCATTGTCCTTGTGGAACGGCCACGCTGCAGCTTTATCACAGACGCATGACCCTGAATCCTTCGTGCCGTCTACACGCTGCAGCTTTATCACAGACACATGACCCTGAATCCTTCGTGCCGTCCACACGCTGCAGCTTTTGTATCCTTTTGCTTCTTTGTGCGAGGATCTCTTCACTGAACGTTTTGGACAATTCTTTCGCCGCGCTGGAAAAAGGAAGAAGTTGGGCGAACGAGTAGTGGTGGTAACTGGCAATGACTGCTCATCTCATCAGGAGTAGTGTGCGAGCCAGACAGTCCAGGTATGTATGTGTTCTATGTCAAGCACACCCAATGACGGCGGTGGGACCATTTGAAGACGCTGGTCATGTGGGGGTTGAATCCGAGTGCAGTGGTCATTAAATAGCATCTTGTGACCATTGTGATACCAGTTTTCTTCAACTATCTTCTACTTTGTTTATTGCAAACGGCTGGAAAGGTTTTGCTAAAAGCCAAACGCACAGTGAGTCATTCAACATCTTTAATGTGACACAAACATCGAGACAGACTTTACTCGTTTCATCCGTCTGTGTGTTGTCTCTTAACACGGAAGTTGTATTTGAGCCCAGTTGTCAGACTGGTGGACGGCTGGTTGGACGCTGCAGCCTCCTGTTGATCCCCTTCATTCATTTATTGCTTAGTGGATCAATGTTTCATGTGGACCAAAGACACATGTTACATGTTGGAGACGCTCCACACAGCTGCTAGTATCCAACATTACAACCAACCCTCGTTGAGTTTCCTCATATAAACAAGTTATTCTCCTAATCATCAGTATTATAATGAAGAAAACAAATGTTTTATTGTAAAAGTCTCAATCTCCAAATTCAGTTAATTATTATTAAAGACTCAACACCTTTATGGATTATTAAGTCACTAAGCTCTGTACTGACACGTTTAAAGATCCTTTTTATTTATATTTTACTGTGTGGGTGTGTATAATATATATATATATATATATATATATATATATATATATATATATATATATATATATATATATATATAATGTGTGTGCATCTCGACTACAAGGCCATCAGACATCCAGGCGACCTGACGTCACATGAGTATCTTTTCTAGTCTGCTGAATGTCGTGTAGATTTTAGTGTTTGAAGTTCACTTGGTTGCTGGTTTGCTTTTGGTGCCAGTTGTTGTTCTAATATCAACTCCATGAAGCTGCTAGCGCGCCTCCTAGCAGAAAAGACTTCCTTAAACTCTGTTTGTCAGAACACCACATGGTGATTGTTCACTCATCAGGTTGTCGAGCGATTTGTGTTTTGCATTTTGAGGAGTTTCTGTCGAGGCCGATCGACCTTTTGTCTCCTAAACGGGGGAGAGGTCAGCGCTGCCGTAGCCGACTTCCACCGACGGCGGAATATTTAACTAGAGGTTCAGTGAAGCGTTAACATAACCTCGCCGCACGAAGACGAGCAGGACAAAGACCGGGGAGTCTTTCTTCCTCTTAATAACGGCCGTATCGTGCTGTGAAACCGGAGATGTGAGACTCGTAAAGGACGTAGTCAGCAGACCGATCACAGCCTGCAGGAGGTCCAGAAACTCCATCAGCACAGGAAAGACTCTCCAAAAAAAGGGAAGAGACCTTAGTGAGGACGTCAGAGGACAGAATGGACAGACTACAGTGATGTCAGAATGAACAATGTATAATACATTCAATTCAATGGTTGAAATGCACTTCTTGTAAGTCGCTTTGGATAAAAGCATCAGCTAAATAACATGTGACGTGTATAAAAACAATTGTTACAACATTTACATTTTAGTTGATATGGGATCATTTTAATATCAGTGTGATGCAGCTTCCTTTTCTTACAGTCTGATCTCCTCACATATTCCAGCTGATAACAATCAGAACCAACCACATCAAACTTTCACTCTGGGTCCGAATGCAGCAGGAGACACTTAAGCCTTTGTGGCGTGATGTCATACATGCTAATGATTTGGGCCGTGTCATTTGGGCCTGTTGGTGATGTCATCGGAGCTGCGAGGGAGCATAAACCCTCTCAGCAGATAGCGATGTCCCCGGAACGTCTCCATAGTTTCTCTGCAGTAAGGCCTCACTCTCCTGTCCAATGGTTGTGGTTCTTAGAGCCCAAAGGAGGTGGAGCAGCAGGAAGCCAGTCAGGTCCTATTGGACCAATAGGAGGTCAGTTCCCCCCACCGAGACCAGTTGGAGGTCAAGAGATTTTTATTACAATTACATTCCGTGATTTGAGGCGTGTTGTTGAATGTGTGTACATGTCACTAACCGTGTGACCTCCATGGTTTCTGACAGACGCGTCTTCTGGACAGTCTCCCTCCAGTCGCGTGGCAGCCGCCCGTCATCGCCATGAAGACCCAGAAAGCCCCTCCATCCAGACCCTGTTGCCCACGGAGACGAGTTGCTCCGATTGTCCCTCGCTGTCCAAACTGTCTTCTGCAGCTTCCTCCCCATCCACCAGCACGACGCACTCCTCCCCCGGCCCCCCTCCTCCTCCTCCTCCTCCTCCCAGTCGCCGCAGCAATGCCCCCTCGCCGCCGTCCTCATCGTCTTCTTACAACCGAGAGAAGCCCCTCCCCCTGACTCCTAACCACACCCCGTCTCCTTGCAACAGTAGACGTCCTCCGACCTCGGAGGGAAACCCCGCCTGCTCCTCTTTGGCCCCGCCCCCCCCACCGTATCGCATCACTAATGGCCCAACAGGTGGCGTTGCGGCAGCGGATCTGCCCCAGCGACACAACTCCCTGGGCAACAAGAGGCCTGCCCCCTCCCCCGGAGGCCACACCCCAACTCGAGGCCCCGCCCCCCCTCCTCCCCCGGCCTCTCCCACTCCCTCCCACCAGGCTGCCAACAGGCCACCGCCCCCTGTCAGAGAGACGCCGTGTAGAGGAGCAGGTGAGGTCATTGCATGACAAATGAGTAGTACTGGCGTTCCCACAATGCATTGCTGGTGTCGGATACGTACTCTGACTGGACACGTGGAGTTTGTATGTAACATGTTGGTCGGCTGTCTTCACTTTCAAATCGGTTCTCTGTGATGAATTATTGGCGTTTAGTACATTTCCTCTGAAAGGCAAATACGGTGTTTTCTGCTCTATACGGCGCATAAGATACTGCAGTCAGGAGGTGGGGAGGTGGAGACGGTGATGGATGCTGCGAGGTGCGTCCGCTCCCTCCGTCCCTTATTGTCCACGGTCACGTCTGTCTCAAATTCTCCGTCGGCTCTTTAGGCGCCGTGTGTTTCACCTCCAGAAACAGCAGCGAGTCGTCGAATCGTTGGATCTGACGGCCAATAAAGATTTACACAATCTGACGGTTTGAATATTATTTTAAATTGTGGGCGCACTCGATGGCGACTTTTGATTTCTAAAGTAAAGTAGATTACATGGTGTCAGTTGTACACAAGTATGAGTACAATTAAACACTTGAAGAAAATACAAAATCGACTTAATTACAGTAACGTGAGTATTTGTAATTCGTTACTTCCACCCCTGCATTTTGGTGATTGTGTCAATCCGATGTGCGTTGTGGCCTCGTCTGACACTCATCAGCGTGTTGAGTGACAGACGGACAGACGGACAGGAGACCCGCTCGTGGTCACTGTGGATCTCTCTCCTCAGCGCCTCCTGTGCCCGTCCAGGCCTCGTCTTTCAGACCGGGTGGCCGAGACGCTCCGCCTCCCTACAGGAGTCATGGTAGCCCTTCTCTCTGCTCTGACCCCCCAGCCAGAGGAAAACCTCCTCCCCCGCCCACCCGTACCCCCGCCGGCCCTCCCCCCCCTCCGCCTCCTCTCCGTAACGGACACTCCTCCGTCCCTCGCTCATTTGTCGGTGAGTCTAACGATGACGACGTATCAGTAAATATCTGTTTGCTTTCACATTAAAAGCCTCCCAGCTACACCCCCATGTTGCTGGGAGGCTTTTAATGTGAAAGAAATGATCAATAAAACTGTTCTGGGGTTCAACGGATCGTCAAACCCTCAAATATTCCTTGTTTCTCTAATTGCGGCTGATGTTTGATCATTGATCAGCCTGTGAACCATCACCAGTAGTTGTAGCTCAGCTCATAATAATGAACTCACAGGAAGTCAAACGGATCACAATTCATCTCATATATTTTACATTCATGTGAGAACATGTGTAGTTGTATACGTTTGCTTTCTGTTTGGTCTCCTACCTGTGACCCCTGACCTCAAGGTGTAAATGAATCCCAATGCATC
Organism: Gasterosteus aculeatus; assembly: GCF_964276395.1. Classification (NCBI taxonomy): domain Eukaryota; kingdom Metazoa; phylum Chordata; class Actinopteri; order Perciformes; family Gasterosteidae; genus Gasterosteus; species Gasterosteus aculeatus. The sequence continues at coordinate 18,403,283 of NC_135699.1, forward strand.
GTGTGTTCTGGTCCTGCAGATGACTTTGAGTCAAAGTATTCATTCCATCCTCTGGACGACTTCCCTCCTCCAGACGAGTACCGTCACTTCGCCAAGATCTACCCCAGCAAGGCCCACCGAGGTACTGGACCCTGCACCCGGGGGGGGCATAGACCAGCAGCACCTGGGCTCAACAGGATGTAGAGACAGCACATACGACCTGTCAATCAGCGTGTAGCCCCGCCCTAAAGCCTCCTCTGCTTTATGGTCTGTTTGACTCTAAATGAACATCACGCTGTGTTGAAGAAGACTTGAAACTAGAGACTGAGACATAAACTCATGTTTACAATGTTTACTGAGGGAATAAATCCAGAGAGAAGTAGAGTCATTTCCTCATAGACGTCTATGGGAGCAGAGGAGTCGCCCCCTGCTGGTCACTACAGAGAAGTAGAGTCATTTCCTCATAGACGTCTATGGGAGCAGAGGAGTCGCCCCCTGCTGGTCACTACAGAGAAGTAGAGTCATTTCCTCATAGACGTCTATGGGAGCAGAGGAGTCGCCCCCTGCTGGTCACTACAGAGAAGTAGAGTCATTTCCTCATAGACGTCTATGGGAGCAGAGGAGTCGCCCCCTGCTGGTCACTACAGAGAAGTAGAGTCGTTTCCTCATAGACGTCTATGGGAGCAGAGGAGTCGCCCCCTGCTGGTCACCACACAGAATGCAGCTTTATTTGTCCTTTCTTTTTTCATCAGTTTGGCTCTTCACGGTTTACTTTTATTTTTCTGCAGAAACAGACGCTCGACTCATCCCTCTGTCTGTTTGTTTCAGTGATGAGAGGAGCTCCGCCTCTGCCTCCGGTTGGGAGGTGAACTATGACACAACCTCACAGCTGGGACACACACAAGCTCCATCACATCTGATAGGACGCGGTTTTATAAGGAGAAACTTCTCCGAGATCAAAGACCCGTTTAGCCGCCATGACGTCCTGTACGAGCGCATTAGATGCTGAGGACAAGGAGTCATTTATTTACAAGATTTCCCCGTTACGTGATGAACACCACACGCTGCAGCCGAGCGTCCACTGTGTCTCTCATACTGTCTCATGTCTGTACGGTGTTGCGATGCAGAGAACATCTGGAAAGCAGCTGCATGTCGTGCTCTTTGTAAAGTTCTGTTGGTTTATTTGTCGCTTAATAAACTTAATGTTCCACATTTCACTGCTTCAAATGTCTGAATATGAACGATGGATCTATAATGATTCTCACACACACAATAAACTAGTTCTATATGGTCAGATACATACAATACATTTTGTATAAACCAAAATCGCAAATTACAAATTTGCCTCAGAGGGCTTTACAGTCTGTACACATACGACATCCTCTGTCCCGAAACCCACCAGTGAGAACGTCAGAGGATCCGTCTCCTGATGGACGACTACAATGACGTCATGAGGACACAATGAACAACGTATCATACATGAGACTATATGACAATGATTCAAGTAACTGAGTAGTAAACCAGACGCACAGCAGGACCACTGCAGGGACCACCACCACGTAGAACCACCACCACGTAGAACCGCCATCAGATAGAACCGCCACCACACAGAACCACCATCACATAGAACCGCCACCACGTAGAACTGCCATCAGATACAACCACCATCACATAGAACCGCCACCAGATAGAACCGCCATCACGTAGAACCACCACCACCACGTAGAACCGCCATCACACAGAACCACCATCACATAGAACCGCCACTATCAGCTAGAACCACCATCACATAGAACCACCGTCAGGTAGAACCATCATCACATAGAACCACCATCCACAGAAGCCTGTGGGGAGGGAGAGCACAGAGACTTTAGGAGAGGGTAATGTTGGTTTACGAGTCCAGTAATATGATAAATATCTAAAATGATGATGATGATGATGATGATGATGATGGCAGCAGCAGGCGTCAGCAGGGCCACGGCAGGTGTCAGGACCAGGGTCCAGAAGGAACCACGATCTACGGAGACCTGATAGGGGAGAAAGCACAAAAAAACTCCCGTAAGGAAGCTGAATTAGTGATGTGCATTAATAAAACGTGAATTATGGTAGAACGAGAGCGTGAGAGAGGAGCTCGGTGTGTCCTAAGAAGTCTAAGCCTACAGCAGCTTAACTAAGGGCTGGTCCGGACTAACCTGAGCCAGCCCTAACTATAGGCACAATCACAGAGGAACGTTTTAAGTTTTACCATAAAAGAGCTGACGAATCTGCCCCCCGGACTGAAAGTGGAACCTGGTTCCACAGAAGAGGAGCTTGATAACTGAAGGCTCTGCCCCCAGCCTACTTTTTAAAACCACAGGAACAACAAGTAACCAGCATCTATGGAGCGCAGCTGCCTTGTAGGGCAATAAGGTGTTACAAGCTCATTAAGATACGACGGTGCCTCACCAGCAAGTGCCTTGTAGGTGAGGAGAAGTACCTTAAAATCTATTCGTGATTTAACAGGGAGCCGGTGCAGAGAAGTTAATACAGGAGTGATGTGATCCCTTTTCTTAGTTCTTGTTAATACACGTGCTGCAGCATTCTGAATCAACTGGAGAGGCTTAAGAGATTTGATGATGTCATGATTGGATGAGATCACAGCTATGATGTCATCGCTCCGTCCTCCTTATTTGTTTGATTTCTGTTCAATAAAGATGTATTAAACAAAATGAAGAGAACTATAACCAGTTCAGTCCTACGCTTTTTGTTTTGACTTTTGATTCGTCAGCAGCCCGTTAACTCGTGATGTCATTTAACATTCAGACTTTAAGGCAAATAATCAGCAGATTTCATCTGAACTTATTTGAGTGAAGAAGCAGGTTTAACTTCATGCTGTTAATCAATACACTCATTCAGTTAATTAAATGGAGCATGTTTAAAAACACAATGAAAATGAAGCAATAAAAGTGAAAACAGTTGCATCTTCATGGAGAATTTATTTTATGATGAAGAAATTAATTAAGTGTTATATACAAACCATACAAAGTGAATCATCAGTTCAAAATTGATTCTTTGGTTTTATTTAATGTATCATTTAGATTTGCATTTCTGTTAGTTGTATATTATATATGCTTTAAATATATTCTGCATCATTTTAATGGTAGTTTTATTAAGAATGAATGGTGTTGTTTTGTATTTTTTGTTAATATTGTGGTTAATCATTTTCCCAATAAGGAACCAAAGTGCCCGTTTGTCCGGCAACACGAGGGGCGGACTTTTGTTGTTGCAACTCGTGAGCTCACCGGAAACACACGAAGAAGAACGCAGCTCCACACGTGCAGACAGGAACAGAGATTCTCCGTGAGCCTGCTGAAGATGGAGGACGTGATCAAGCTGCCGGGGACGGAGGACGGGAAAGCGGCCCGGAAGAGGACTCGAGCTCCGGAGGTGGACCCGCAGGAGGAAGAGGAGACGCGGCGGGCCAACGCGGAGAGGCTGTCGGTGCTGGGGGGGGAGGACGCCTCGGTGAGGCTGCTGGAGGAGCTGGTGTTCGGAGCCGAGGAGGAGCTGCTGGAGAGACTCGTGGAGGTAACAACTCACCAGACTCCGCCCACAAAACCGCTGATTTAACGTCGCGTCGAGGTCACGTGTGAACGGCATTAACACGTCACACGGTGTTGGTCACCGTTTGAATGTAGAAACTAAAAACATCACTCAGTGTGATTGCCCGAAGCCTCCTCTGACATCACTTCCTGTCGTGGAGCAGGAGGACGAGGAGGAGCAGGCCGGAGCCCTATTGGTGGAGGACGGAGACCATGTGTCATGTGACTCGGAGGATGACGGCGGTTGCGTGCAGATCAGAGAGGCTGCTTGGGTGGATGAGGATGACGAGCAGGAGGAAGAGTAAGACACATTTACATGGCTCTTATTCTGAAAGGACATTAGAGGTTCCTGTCGCACAGAAACACCACGGTAACCATAGCGATGTTATTATAGTCAATAAAAACGATTGTTTCTGTACTGTGTCAATTACCAACTCATAGCTTTATGTTTTATTTTATTCCTGGTGCACATTGTCGTCCTGCACCGTGTGTCTGACATGTGGTAATAAATGTTTCCTGCTTCAATGTCTCAGGGTGGACATGAAGCATCGTTACCGCAAAGACCTGATGAAAGGAGAGGCGGAGTTAACGATGTCCAATCAGAAGCTGCAAGAGAGGATGAGAGCGCAGTGAGCATTCACTCACCTACTCACTCACTCATTCACTCACTCACCCATTCACTTACTCACCCACTCACTCACTCACCCACTCACTCACTCACCCATTCACTCACTCACCCACTCACTCACTCACCCATTCACTCACCCATTCACTCACTCACCCACTCACTCACCCACCTGTACCTGTTGGTGTCAGATTTCAGAAGGTGATGGGAGGAGCTCCGTCGTGGGCCGACAGCAACGCCAAGAAGAAAAAGAAAGGTACGTTCACTTCCTGTCTCATCGACGCAGGAGGGTCTCCTAGCAACGCGCCGCCATTAAATCCCTCTGAATTCACCCGGCTTCCTACTGTCAAGATTTGAATCATTGTGTCGTAGCAATTGAACATATTGTACATTTGACACATTCATACTGATCTGATTCTCGCTGAGGTTTCTTCCTTTTCCCCCGTTGAAGGGTTTTTTATATTTGGGGAGTTTTTCCTGTGCCGATGTGAGGGTCAAAGGTCAGAGGGTGTACAAGCCGAAGCCCTCTGAGGCAAGTGTGATGTTTGAGATGAAAAGTGTGTAAATTCTGTGTTCCTGCAGCAGCAGCAGCTGATGATGAGGAGGAGGAGGAGGAGCTCACGAGGAGGACGGGGAACTTCGTGGCGTCTTCAGATCGTTTACCCAGCGGCATCCTGAGAGTCAGTAACTTAGTTCTCAATAATACCGTTATTATCGGAACAATTCCTTTGAGTCATGTGACCCTCTCTGTGGTCACGTGACCCTCTCTGTGGTCACGTGACCCTCTGGTCATGTCTCTTCTGGCTCAGATGAAGAAGTGTCTCCACGCTAACTCCTCCCGTCCTTCGGAGGACCGACTCAGCACCGTTCAGTTCCACCCCTCCGCTCAGGTGGTCTTGACGGCCGGCCTCGACCAATCGGTGTCCCTCTTCCAGGTACGCGGCGCCGCCCCCCCCCCCCCCCCCCCCCCCCCCCCGTGCACAGGCGAGGATGCAAAGGTGTCATTGCTCTTTGATCGGCCCTTCAGGTGGACGGGAAGACGAACCCAAAGATCCAGAGCATCCACTTGGACCGGTTCCCGGTCCACAAGGCCCAGTTCAGCCTGCAGGGGGACACGGTGATCGCCACCGGCCTGAAGAACAAGATGTTCTACCTGTATGACATGATGGAGGGCCGGGTCACACCTGTGCACAACGTCAGAGGTGAGGGGGGGGCAGATATACAGATCGTCTACAGGGGGGCCGAGGGTTCACCTGAAGGGACCATGAACCATGTCCCTGTCCAGGTCTCAATGAGGCGCGGGTGAAGGAGTTCTCTGTGCGTCCTGACGGAGGAGAACTGCTGCTGACTGGAACCAGCGGATACCTGCACCTCCTCACGCTCAAGGTGACTCCTCCCCCTCCTCTTCTTCTGCGCTTTGTTTTACAGTAGTTCTCATAATCTGAATGTGCTCAGACGAAGGAGGTCGTTCTCAGCTTGAAGGTCAACGGCGACGTGGTGGGCTCGTCCTTCTCTCAGGACGGCAGCAAAGTCTTTGCCAACTCGGGTAAGTCATCGACGGTCCGTGTGACTTGTCCACTTCCTGTCATGTGACTTACGTGTGCGTGTGCAGAGGACGGAGAGGTGTTTGTGTGGGACATGCGGAGCAGTCGCTGCCTCAGCAGGTTCACAGACGAAGGATGCGTCAAAGGGACGTCGATCGCCACCTCGCCTGATGGACAATATCTGGCCTGCGGGTAAGCCCCGCCCACACAGACTCCAGGTGTCCTCTAGAGCCGGTGACCGACTGCATCGATGTCCCTCTCAGCTCTCAGTCGGGCGTGGTCAACGTGTACTCCCAGGAGGCGTGTTTGAAGTCAACGCATCCCAGGCCTCTAAAAGCAGTGAAGAACCTGCTGACCTCAGCGACCTCTCTGACCTTTAACCCCTCCTCCGAGATCCTGGCCATTGCCTCGCGAGCTGAGGACGAGGCCGTACGCCTGGTAAGATGAAGATGAGGAGGAGGATGATGATGATGATGATGTATTGTATTGTGCATTTTTTATTTGAATTCCATCACATGTCATTTATCTGACACTTTTATCCAAAGCGACTTACAATAAGAACATTTCAACCATAAGGACACAAACTCCGAAGAACAAGAAAGTGTGATTTCATCAAATAAGCCGATGTACAACTTGCTGTAGATAAGAACCATTATAAGTCCAATGTAAGTGCTGCAGTTAGTTAGTGTGTTAGTGGAGGTAGAGTCTGAAGAGGTGTGTCTTTAGTCTGAAGATGTGAAGGCTCTCTGTGGTCCTGATGTCTTCAGAGACCTCCTTCCACCATTTAGGAGCAGGACAGCAAAGAGTGGAGATCTAGTGGAGTGTTTTGCTCTCAGTGAGGAGGAACAAGCAGTTTATCACATGCAGAGCGGAGAGTGCGGGTCGGGATGTCGGGTTGGACCAGGTCCTGGATGTAAGCTGGACCCCATCCATTCACAGCCTGGTACGTGAGCACCATGTTTAGAACTGGATGAGCCACCGGTACCAGTGAAGAGAGCGGAGGAGTGGAGGAGTGAGGGAGAACTTAGGAAGGTTAAAGACCAGTGGAGCTGCTGCATTCTGGATGAGCTGCAGAGGCTGAATGGAGGTAGCAGGAGACCTGCAGGAGAGAGTTACAGTAGTCCAGGAGGGAGACGACAAGAGCCTGAATCAGTACCTTCTGAGTGAGAAGAGGACGTGTCTCCTGATGTTGTAGAGCGAGTATCTACAGGATGGTGTTGTCAGTGATGTTGGAGTCAGGGAGAGTCGGCTGTCGACGTCACGCTGAGGTTCCTGCAGTCAAAGTGGACGTTAACACGGAGTCTCAAAGTTAACAGTCAGGTTCTGAGAAGGAGAATCTTTCCCCAGATAGAGAAGTAGTTCCGTCTTGTCGGGGTTGATTTTCAGATGGTGGGCGGATCCACTGAGAGACGTCAGTCAGACAGGCAGAGATCCGAGTGAGGGAAGGAGAGAATTAGTTGGTGTCATCAGCATCGCTGTGGTAGGAGAAGCCATGCGAGCGAATGACAGAGCAGAGAGAGTTGGTGTAGAGCGAGAAGAGGAGGGGACCCAGGACGGAACCCTGAGGAACTCCAGTAGTAAGAGGACAAGGTTCCGACACAGATCCTCTCCAGGTTACCCGGTAGGTGCGGCCGTCGAGGTAGGACGAGAGAAGGGAGAGAGCAGAGTCTGAGACACCGAGTTCCTGAAGGGAGGAAATAAGGATCTGGTGGTTGACTGTGTCAAATGCAGCAGAGAGGTCCAGAAGGATGAGGACAGAGGAGAGAGGAGCTCTAGCAGCGTGGAGTTACTCTGACACAGCGAGGAGAGCAGTCTCTGTGGAGCCTTGAAGCCTGACTGGTGGGGGTCCAGGAGGTTGTTACGGTGGAGATAGGAGGAGAGTTGAATTACTGTGCTGCTACACACAAATCCCCCCAATTAATAAATGGTCTATCCTCCACCCTCTTCAGCTCCACCTACCCAGCTTCAGCGTCTTCTCCAACTTCCCCGTCTCCAAGAGGAAGATCATCTATCGAACCAGCTGCCTTGACTTCTCCCCTCACAGCGGCTTCCTCTCACTGGCTAACAACAAGGGACACGCCCCTCTCTTCAGGTGCGGCTGCTTCCTTTGCTTTTATTGACCTGCTGTTTGACACTCTGCCGACATCACTTTCTCGCAGCTTTAAACAAATCCTTTGACACATTAACTTATTGAGCAGTGACATCACACAAGTGGCCTGTTTTCATTGGTCCAGATTTCACATCCGATTGTATCGTAATAATAATTGCTTCGTTAAACCGTGTGGGTGGGCCGAGGACAGTTGGCCCCGCCCACATGAGTTCTGCACTGCATATAAAATATATGTAATCGACTGAATCAAATCTTTCAAATACTTGTCCTGATGTGTTGCCCCGGTAACCAGATAACTGAACGTCTGCTCTTTCTGGCTCCTCAGGTTGCTTCATTACAAAGACTTCTGAGGAGGACGCGTCTCTTATTTTATGCAGAAACTCTATTAAAGAACTGAAACAATTGACCGTGTCCTGTCTGTCGGTTTGATGCTTCTTGTCTCCTGGACTTGTTTGGGGGGGACTAGATAAACCGTAAATCCCAGACTAGTTGTTGAAAGATTACATTTCATATTTAGTTATTAAAAGTATTTGATTAAAAAATGTCATGATTTATCTCATGTTTCTGTGGATAAAATATTAATAACTGAACTTGCATGTTTCCTTTGTTTACTTTCTAGTTTCATGTCACACTGCAAGGCATTGTGGGTAATTAAAGTGAAGTCTTCGTCTGGTGCTGACTTGAGACTAGTTGCTCGGCGCGAGGAGCAGCGCAGGAGCCTCTCCGGCCACAGGGGGGCGGCAGAGGGCGGTCCTCCGGTGGGACGGGGTCCAGTAGGCCTGGGGGAGACTCCTGAGAGTAACATGGAGGAGGGGGGGCCGGAGCCCCGATAGGCTGCTGGATTGGACCAAAGTGGTGTCATGTGACATGTTAGTTTCTTAGAAGAAAATAAAGTTAAAAAAAAAAGTTCTCTGTCGCAGCAGCAGAATGTCGTCCGTCCTGTTTGTCTGTTTACAGGCTCACTGGTGAAAACGAACCACCTCGGTGCCTTTAATCAAAGCATTTTAGTTTAGAGGTAAACAAAAGGCTTTTCTAGATATAAGGATAAAATGATTATATTATAACACAATATGATAAATAGATATACAATATTAAATGCAAAGTGAGAGGAAAGTCTGGGTTGAAGATAAACGGAGGTCAGAGGTCACAGGAACCAACGCCCTTTACAACTATACATCAAGAAATGCTGCTGTTGAAATCCCCACGGTGTACACATGTATACTTGCATATGCATACTTATGAATAATATTCTGGAATCAGGAAACATTTATTAGCCAAAATATGTCAAACATACAAGGAATTTGTCTTGGCGATTAGTGCGCGACAGTAGACAGACAAGACAACAGTGCACAAGTAATAAATTCTGTTTAATATTATTTTCGTATTAAAACCCATGGTTATAATTATAATTATTAATTAGTATGCAGTGTCACTACATCTCTGACGTTTATAACAAACGAACCCGTTTAAAAATCGGTTGAAATGAGTTATTACTATTTAAAGTACATGTACCAACACAACGTGACGGGTGAGCGAGCTGACTGTACCAAGATGGCCGCCATGAGCGGACGTTCTACACTCCGCCTGAAGACATCTAGCCTTTATATATATCTATGATTAAACTCACCTGGCGGCTTTGATTGATCCCGCCCACCGCTGACGTCACAGCTCAACCTGGCTTTCAGGCTTTGTAGCAGAAACACGTCGCGTGGCTGACAGGAAGGTAAGGAGCCTTCGGTCCGCTGCTTTCAGGTCACATTCCGTGTACTTCCGTGTACTTATGTACTTGTATTTCCATGTATTTATACTCTTGTCTCTGTCCGTGTTGATGTTAAAACAAGCCGCCTGTCATCAGGTGTCAATCGCACTTTCGAATTAAGAGAACTTTATTGAAAACAGTCACAGGTGACAACGAAAAAGTGGTGTACAGGTGATGAAGGTAAGCCACGCCCCCATCGTCGTCAGAGATTCATTCGTTTGTTCATCATTCAATAATTTGTTTATAATATTTACATATTAAATCTCATATCAGTAAACCACAGACGTAAATCACTTTGGAAACTCATGGTGTTGCAGCCAGAAACTCACGATCTTAGTTAAGTATTAGTTCTAATACTAATAGTAAAGTATTTTAATCACGAGATTATATACAATAATATGTTTATTATAGAATGGAATTAATATCATTAATATCATATCATCATACTACTATGTATTTATATTAACACTATTTATTCATAATATGTATTCATACTTGTTCAGATTATGTGTGTGTGTGTGTGTGTGTGTGTGTCTGTATGTATGTATGTGTGTGTAATAAATATATATATATATATATATATCCACTCAAACGTTTGGACAGTTTCTCATTCAATGACGATGACGTGTGTATTCAGTGGTACTGTATATGTGTCATAATAATAATGATGTCTCGGTTTTGCAGAAAACTTTCAGTTAAAGTTCTTATGTGTGTGTATGTATGTGTGTTTTTAGATTAGCATAGCGACTGGAAACCGGGATGTCATTCACATGTATGCTAAGCTAAACTAGCTCTGTCAGTGACAAAGACATCATCACCTTTTTCTGTCTATAACCCGCTTTGTTTGTCTCAGAGGTTTCTATTATTGTTACTTCCTACACATATTCAATACTCAATAATTGATTCATTTGTGTTTGCGACTCCTCATAACATTATAATATTGCATACAATATTATCAATACCAACATGCATATTTAGGAGGTATAGAATATCTCCATAATGCTAACAAGCTCATGTTCTAATGCACTCCTTAACGATGACACCAAAAGAATCATCATCATAAAGTTATAGTCATTATCATAAGGACAATCACTTGAATGTATATCTGTCTGTCCTGTCACGCGTGTCCGTGACTCAGCTGTTTAGGAGGAATGTAGTTTGACCTGTAGTCCCACTTCCTGTTTCCTGACCTCTGATTGAAGCAGGAGGCTAACAGTTAGCGCTTCACACCTCCTGTGGTGACGATGGCGGAGGCTCCAGACGTGTTCTCAGAGCAGGAGTTGACCTGCTCCATCTGTCTGGACCTGTTTGACGAGCCCGTCTCCACTCCGTGTGGTCACAACTACTGCCAGGTATGACCTAGATGTGATCTCCATCCATCACAACTACTGGCAGGTATGGCCAGTAGATGTGATCTCCATCCATCACAACTACGTAGCTACTGGAAGGGGAGTTGGATTCCCTTAACACTGCGTTGTCTTTTCCTAACTCCTCACAAACTCTCCTAACCATCTTTCCTTGACCACATGACCTTTTCCACAGAGGTCAAAGAATAGTGGTTAGGAGCAGACGTTAGGAGGTCATTGTTTGCACTATTCGAATCCAGCCACTGACCTGCTTCTCTGGTGTCTACCTAGGCGTGTATTGACCTGGTCTTCTTCTCTGGTGTCTACCTAGGCGTGTATTGACCTGGTCTTCTTCGCTGGTGTCTACCTAGGCGTGTATTGACCCGGTCTTCTTCTCTGGTGTCTACCTAGGCGTGTACTGACCCGGTCTTCTTCTCTGGTGTCTACCTAGGCGTGTATTGACCCGGTCTTCTTCTCTGGTGTCTACCTAGGCGTGTATTGACCCGATCTTCTTCTCTGGTGTCTACCTAGGCGTGTACTGACCCGGTCTTCTTCTCTGGTGTCTACCTAGGCGTGTATTGACCCGGTCTTCTTCTCTGGTGTCTACCTAGGCGTGTACTGACCCGGTCTTCTTCTCTGGTGTCTACCTAGGCGTGTACTGACCCGGTCTTCTTCTCTGGTGTCCAGCTAGGCGTGTACTGACCCGGCTTCTTCTCTGGTGTCTACCTAGGCGTGTATTGACCCGGTCTTCTTCTCTGGTGTCTACCTAGGCGTGTACTGACCCGGTCTTCTTCTCTGGTGTCTACCTAGGCGTGTATTGACCCGGTCTTCTTCTCTGGTGTCTACCTAGGCGTGTACTGACCCGGTCTTCTTCTCTGGTGTCTACCTAGGCGTGTACTGACCCGGTCTTCTTCTCTGGTGTCTACCTAGGCGTGTACTGACCCGGTCTTCTTCTCTGGTGTCTACCTAGGCGTGCATTGGAGGCTACTGGGCCTCCAGCTCCGTGTGCACATGTCCTCTGTGTAAGAGACAGTTTGAGGAACGTCCTCAACTCAGCGTCAACAAAGTCTTCGCTCTCATCGCCAATAAATACAAAGCGTCTCGTTACGGCACGGCAGGGTTTCCCACGCCGCTCAGCAAGGGGACGCAGCAGGGGGACGCCGGTGCCCCCCCGTCTGGTGAAGAGGTGGTGTGGTGTGATGTGTGCACGGGAGTCAAAGAGCCCGCGGTCTCCTCCTGTCTCACCTGCACCGCTTCCTACTGCGCTCTGCACCTGCAGCCGCACCGCACCACCTCCTTCTACTCCCGACACCCGCTGATGGACCCGCAGGAGGCCCTCAGGGGCCGTACATGCCCCGCCCACCACCGCCTTCTGGAGGTGAGCCCCTTCCCCGTCTCTACCAGATACCAGTCTGCCCAGTTCAGTCTCAGTGGTGCTGGGATCAAGCTGCCGACCTTTGACTGCCGGATGTGTTCACTTGTCCAGGTGTTCTGTCGGACGTGTCAGCGCTGCATCTGTGCCATCTGCGTCCTGGAGGAACATCGGACCCACCAGACGGTGTCGGTGCAGACTGAGCGGCTCGGAAAACAGGTGGGGGGGCGGAAGGAGGAGGATGATGAATAGGATGAAGATTCTCTGTTTCATGGCTCTAACTAAACATGGATGTGATCAGAAACAGGTGGCGAGGACGGAGCAGGAGATCCTGAACCGGATCAGAGAGAAAGAGAGTCGTGTGACTCATCTGAAGAAGAAGCTGGAGGGTGTGAAGGTCGGCCATCTTGTTTTCTCAATGTAGATGTTGTATTGCAGGGGTCTCAAAGTCATTTCAGGCGGCGGGCCAGATGCAACCCACTTCGACCGAACGCGGGCCAGACCATTACGGTCGACGGGGGGGGGGGGGGGGCGGTCCGACCGGCGAGCGGTACAGCGGGCGGCGCTGACGGTCCGACCGGCGAACGGTGCGGTCGACAGGGCGGGGGCTTACGCCAAGCTCGGCACCCCCCCCTCGGCGGTGGCAAGCCGCACCGGACGCCCCGGTAGGCCGGATGTGGGCGGCAGGCCAGAGTTTGAGACCCCTGTTGTATTGATATATTTCACAATACTTTGTGTGTGTTCAGAACTACGCAGACGGGGAGCGGGCAGAGGTGGAGCACCTCCTGGATCAGTTGACCGGCTCCTTGGCGCGGATCCGGTCTCAGTTGGTGGGCGGCATCGACAACCAGCTGGACATGGTGATGGTGAAGGGGGAGGGGCTAGTAAGCCGCCTCGAAGCGGAGCTCGGCCAGCTGATGGACAGAAGAGCTATGCTGGAGGTCCAGGCGGTCAGTCAGGACCACATCGGCTTCCTGCAGGTGAGTTTTCTCTACATCTACAGTCACGGCCCACTTATATATATATAACCATATATATATATATATATATATTATATATATAATCCTCGTCTCCTCTCTCCTCAGAGCTTTAACGAGGCCACCTCTCCTCTGTCTGAGGAGCACGAGGAGGTGGACGTGGAGGACTTCTCTCTTCACTTCCAGCTGATGGAGGTGAAGAGTTCTCTGTCAGATTTGAAGGAAAAGATGGAGGATTTAAGGACGGGAGACGAGGTTCCCAGAGGATCAGGTGAGAAGGGACCCGTGTGTGCACAGGGACGTGTTAATGTGTGTTTGTGTGGACACTGATGTGTTAATGTGTGTGTCAGTGTCGTCAGGTGACCTGATGGCAGCAGAGAGCATGCTCAGTCTGAGAGGAAGCACAGCCAGTCTGAGGAAGAGTCAGTGGTCCCTGAAAGGTGACTCCTCATTCTCCTTCTTCTCCCCATGACATGTGGTTTCTTTAAAGATGTGCTGATATTATGGCTCATTAGGGACAGAGGATGTCTCATGTGTACAGACTGTAAAGCCCTCTGAGGCTGTGCAAAATAAAATTAATTCAATTCAAATTGAATTCAACAAAGTAGCAAGAATTCGCCATTCAACCGGCTGCTTGCCCATTGACTACTGGTTATATTTCATATCCTGAATCGAATATTCTTTTATAATGTGGGTAGGCGAGTAGTACACCCTGTGACTCACTATAATACTTTAACAAATATCGAACAAAAACATTTCTAAATGAGTGTTTAGTAGATTATCTGTTGTAACAATGCTTGGCAATAAATTGTATACCATCGGAAAACCTGTTGATTTCCCTTTTTTAAAGGTGCCGTTTGTAAGGAAATCTAATCCAATCAGGTGTCAATCGCACTTTCGAATTAAGAGAACTTTTTCAATCCAATCCAATAAGCCGAAAATCGTCTCTGCCAAACTGCACATTCTGCTGTTGACTCTTGTTTGGTGGATTGGATGAAGTGTGACTGGGACCAGCTATCTAGACACAAATCTACCTTAACCACTGGGAACTTTTATTGTGAAAGGGTAACTGTGGTTTCCTGTTTCCCTCAGAGCGGAAGAGGAACAAAGTGGTCTCAGGTTTGTCTTTTCATCAATAACTATGAAGTAATATGAAGTTATAAATACATGACTGACCTATGAGGTGTTCAACAGGACACAAGAAGGCCCGGGTCTACATGGGTGAGTGGTTCTCTCCATTTTAACATGCTAACACCGGTTCGCATGCTAGCATCACAGCGCTAGCATCAAGCCCCCCCACCTCACCGCGTCATTGTCTCCAGAGGACGTGACCCTGAACCCGGTGACGGCCTACCCGTTCCTCATCCTGTCCGAGGACCGGAAGCAGGTGAAGCGGGGCGAGAAGCTCCAGTTCTACCGGACTAGCCAGCAACGCTTCGACGTCTGGTCCTGCGTCATCGCCAAGGAGACCTTCAGCACGGGCCGCCACTACTGGGAGGTGAGACCCGCGCCGCACAAACCTGCATTCCGACCCGGCACCACCTGACCGCTGTCACGTGTATATTTCTGTGCAGGTGTTTGTCGGGGACAGTAAGGACTGGAAGCTGGGCGTGGTCAGCGAGTCGGCCCCCAGGAAAGGCCTCTTTGACATGAGCCCCTCCAACGGGTACTACGCCATCTGGTGGAGCGGCAGCCAGCTGAGAGCGCTCACTGCCCCCCCGCTCACCAAGGTCCACACTCGCTTTATATGAGGCATACGTACGTTAGCATCAGCTAACAGTGAGCTGGAAGAACAAAGTTTAATGAAATATAGCATGAAAACATGGAGTTAGCATGTTACTATGCTAGCAAGCCAGTCATGGGATTTATGCGTAACTAGCCCTGTATGCTAACTAGCCCTGTATGCAAATTAGCTAGCTAGTTATAATTCAACCAAAGCTTCATCTGCACACTCTCAGGTCATTAACGGTACATTTAAATGCACAGAAGAAGAAGTGACCTCCGGTCTCCAACGTGTGTTTACTGCAGGTGAAGGGTCCCCCGAAGCTGCGACAGGTGGGCGTGTTCCTTGACGTGGACGAGGGACAGGTGTCCTTCTACAACGTGAAGTCGGGCTCAGAGATCTACAGCTTCACAGGATCCTCAGAGTTCACAGAGAGGATGTTTCCCCTGCTGGGGACCGGAGACAAAGACGTCCCCCTCGTCCTCATGACCTCGCAGCACCAGCTGGCCTGACGGTAGACGAGACCGACAGGATGATAATATATTTACAGAGTTTATTGTTACAAAAAGTGGGTTTTATATTTGCAGAATCAACTGAAATTCAAAGATATTATCTATAATAAATTGGTTAAGTATTATGGCTCAAAGAAAGTTACAAAAGTCTACTTGTTTAATGCTCGCTGTAATGACAGGCTCCTCCTCCTCACCTATAAGCCAAGGGTGATGACGATTGTTTGTATCGAAGCTGTTAATTAAAGACAAATGTCACAAATGATGCTCCTTTGAACGACTGGACAAAACAATTGATTCCTTGACGCCACTCGGCTCTCAACATGGAGACAGCTGAGCCGACCAAATATTTGTAGTTTAATTTGCTTATTAATACTTTTTAATGCTTAATCTTGTTACATTTACTCGTAGCAGTATTCGCCTAAAAGACTAAATTGTTGTTCTAAACACAATCCATGAACAGACATCTCGACAAAGTTACGATCATTCAAGTTTATATTTTATTTAACATAAATCATATTGCAGTGTGAACAGCTGGGGTTGTAATATACACAATAGAATGTAACATTTTAAGCCCCTGCCCACAACGCACCCTAATGAAAACCAAAAGCCGCTTCTCATAAGCCCCGCCCATGCACCCCTTTAAACAGAGCCACAGCCCCGCCCACCCCGACGCTAAGTGTGTTCACATTTATTTGTGCGATTTGGCATCGACCTCCAACTCAGATGAGTTGTAGTTCACCTCCACATGTCAGCCAATCAATGGCATCATGTGACCGGCTGCACGGGTCATTCAAAGGTCCATCTGCTCCCTTTGGAACCTACAAGCCCCTCCCCTTTCAGGGACGCCGTGTCATCACCGCAGGCTGAACACTATCAAGGTCTTCAACTATTTAAGGCGCACAAGCTTCCACTGATAAGCTCCTCCCCCCTCAGCGCTGAGATAATTATGGTCCTACCCCAAGCGCTGACATCACTATACTTTCAGCCATTTTTGAAAATGTGTAGACATCTTAGCATGAGAAACTCTTTAAGGCGAGCCCAACTTATCGTAACAGGCCCCGCCCGGATCACAGCTCAGCCTAAGAGCAGCTCACGTGTTACCAACAGGGAACTTCCCTTCCGAGGGACCCTTTGTGGCTCATCTGCTCTTACCAGGACCTCTTAGCTCCGCCCCAATGCCTTCCCCTCTGCAGAGTCGCTGCTCGCTAAGAAAACGTTGGTTATTTGTGGTGATTATTTTTCGGCAAACAGCAGTTTTGCAACTGCCTGAAGTCTTGTTGCAAGTCAATGGTTGTTACGGGTGCTGTCAGGTTGCTAGGGTAACCAGCCTGACTCAGTATGGAGTTTGAGGGGGCGTATCCTTCTGAAGGGGGGGGGGGGCCCTTCTGACTACCTGTGTAATGCAGGTGTCTGAGGAACAAAAATACAGATAAAAGAAAATCACATCATCGTCGTCATCCAGCAACGTCCCCCCTGGTACTTTGAGTCCAGTTCTGGTGTGTGTTGTGTGTCGCTGTGGCATGTAAACGGTTTCCTGTTGTATCTTGTGAGTAAAACAGAAATATGGGAGGGGTGGATGAAGGGAGGAGGACCAGGAGGGGGAGAGGGGGGGGGGGAATTTCTTCTTTAGTTTTAAAAAAACAGCTTTCTGTCGCTGCAGCTCCTGCCAACGAGCAGCGGCAGGAAGGAGGCGGGAGGCAGAGGGTTGGGGGGGCAGGAGTGTTTACGAGGAGGTGGGGGGATGGCGAGGTGAGGGGGTTTTGAGAATTGCGGGACGCCAGGTTATTTAAGACACCTCTCGAAGTAGGTGGCGCCCACGTAGCCGCCCCTCAGAGAGCGGTGGACGTTCTGCTCAAAGAGCCGCCGGTTCGTCTGAAGGACTTCTGCTGCCTCCTTGTTCAACGGGTCCTCGGGGTTCGGCTCCTGGGGGGGGGATGGGGATGTTTATGTGAACTGATCTTTATCTGTGTTTTACATCAGTGGCTGATTCATATAATTACCACACTGTGATATACGTGAACTCACTAGAAATAGATACTGTAGACCGTAGATGATGGAGTTTACTGTCAGCACAGGCTTCCAGTCCTCTCTGTGGACAACAACAAGTTGTATGTACAGGCTTATGGTGGATTTAAGGGGGACAGGCAGTTACTGAGGGGGGGGAACAGACCTTAAGATATTTAAGCAGACGTTTCCTTCCAGGTCGATATTGGGGTGATACACCATCGTCTCACACTTCACCTTGGGAGGGTCATGGGGGTAACCCTGTCCTACCTGACACACAAAGACGTGATGACATTCTAATCAATCACAGACTTGTAATAAGGACGGAGAGAGAGGAAAGGAAACCTCACCTTAAAGCTGAAGACAAATTTTCCTCCTTTGTAAAAGCCCTGAGAGACGAAACAGAAACATTAATCACACACACTCGTGTGTGCACACACACACACACACACACACACACACACACACACACACACACACACACACACACACACACACACACACACACACACACACACACACCTCGTCTGGTGAGATGATGAGTCTGAAGTTCAGCAGGTCGTCATCATCAGGGAAGTTGATCTCACACGTTTTTGGAAGATTCAACTCATTAATGTCTGTAAGATAAATGATTACATTCAGATCTTCAGACTTTACAGTTTACTAGTACATCACTTTTAATATTATTCTGTGTACTAGTGAATCACACATACACACATATATATATATGCTACAGCATGTACAGTAAGTACAACTATATGTATCTCTAAAGTGTACTCGAGTACAAAGTACTAATATATATGTAGTGTAGCTATATTTGCACTAACGTTACCCTCTTAAATGTAGTACCGGATAAAGTAATGCGTGTACCTCTAAGATGTAACGTTAGTACAGCATAGCGTACTGTATGTACCTCTGACATGTTATTGTACATGTATTCAAATGAAACGAGTAATTTAGATGGGAGCTCCACTACAGTAGTTGGTTAATATACTCCGTAGTTCAAAGTGTCATGACATCATCACATAAGGTTATTACGTCACTTACAGATTGGCACTGACACAGCAGGTTAGCTGGTTGAAGCTAGGTTAGCTTAATGAAGCTGCCTGCTGTTAGCATAAAACAACAGCCCTTACGCGGGTAGCTTGCTGGGAACCGTGAAAACATTCTGTTCTGGCTCAGATGTTGTATGAAGTTAGCTATGTGCTAACAGTAGCCCACAGCAGGCTGCCTTGTGACTGGCTGTTTTGTTTTCAAATATTGCACCAGCTAGCCGACGTTGGCTAACGTTAGCACCCCACATATTAGCGCAATGGCTGTTAGCCTGGACCCGCTACTGTGTGTGTTTGTGAACCCGGCTCTCTACGGGGGGCAGTGTTACCCGGTTGTATGTCGGTACCCAGTGTGCGGGGTGGATGGGACCAGCTGACGGGTTCTGGTGCGGTTATCCAGCCTACCTTTCTGTATTCGGAGCTGGGCCGCGCTGGCTTTCTTCCCCCCAGCTCCTGTTCTGTTTCCTCCCGCAGACTCCTCGTCTTTCTTCTGCTGCTTCAGGGAAAAGAGCTTAATCATCTTCACTTATTGGATCAATGGACGCCTCTACGCTGCGTCCCGTCGGTGGTGCGGTTCTGTCGGTGCCGTGAGTTTAAGGGAGAGTCGGTTCCGTCCTAACGGCACCGGGAGGTTGATGGAGCCGGTGCGTCTCAACTAATTACACTGAGGGGACGCTGCTAGCGGAGCTAGCTTAGCATGTTAGCTAGGGGGGAGGGGGCAGTAAATGTTGCACCTTATTTATTCTACTAAACTAAAAACATTGTACTTTTAATATAAACGTTAGTACTATTTATTGGACTTAATCCCAGAGGTAAATATTGTACATTTTTACTGTACTAACATCTCAGAGGTAAATATTATACCCTTAGTATACCACATCTCGAGGTACACTTTATACGTTCCATTTTCCTAACGTTACATCTCAGAGGTACGTGTTGTACGTCTGTATTGTACATCTTTGGGGTACACATCTCAGACGTAAATATTGTACTTTTTATTATACCACATCTCAGAGGTTCATATTGCACTTTCTTACTGTACTACATCTCAGAGGTACCCATTGTACTTTTATTGTACAACATCTCAGAAGTACTTTAAATTATACCACATCTCACAGGTATGTACTTTTAATATATTTTCTATTGCCGAAAAACTACATATCCCAGAGTCCCTCTCTGCGTACGACACGCAGTGACGCAATGACGCAGAGGCGGGGCGTGCGTCCTTACGCTGCCCTGCTTGTATTTACAACACTTCTTTATTTAATTTATTTCCTCTCCTGCTCTGGGGCCCGACGTGCCGCGCGCTCTCTGAAGTCACCTGTATGATGTAATCAATGCAGGGGGTTAAACTTGTCTCACGAGACCGTCCGACTCATCCAGCACAGCACTAAATCACGCACAACAGACACGGGAAACAATAGCTGCACTTTATTCACAATATCTGATCGATTTTTATGCGATGATCAATGGGGTCTAGTTCCTGCGGAGGGTTATATCCGCGTTTTGATCTAAACCCTACACTACACTTCAGTTAAAATAAGGGAAGAGGAGAAGAAGAACACGTTGTAACGCGCGGAGAGAGAGAGAGAGAGAGAGAGAGAGAGAGAGAGAGAGAGAGAGAGAGAGAGAGAGACACACACTCCAGCGGCACTGCGCCCTTCACTTGATCGATATCGATCAGTTCGGAGAGATTCAGACCCACAGTGGGTCCGTTAACAAGACTAGCACCGGGAGCTAGCACTGGAAGCTAAGCGATGGGACGCGTGTGAAGCAGCCTGCAGCTAACAGCAGCCTGGCGGAGAAAGAAACAAGGAAGCGGACTGCTAGCTGTGCCGAACCGGAGCTAACGTGGGCTAACTGTTGGCTAATATTATTTCTAATGTGCGACCAAGGAGCATGCGACCGGATACGAAAAGGTGAGTGCCCGCTGGATCGCGTCTCTATCAGCAGCCATGTTGTTTTATTAACCTCCATCTGCCAGGTTCGTTTGTAATGAGGCGGAGAGATAATGAAAGAGGAAGCGGACTGCAGGGCAGCTAGCCCGCTAAGCTAACATGTTAGTCAGCCCAGCCTGGATCACATCACTGATGGGGTGGATGGGAAGCGTAGTGTCACCTCTCATATCTGATCTTTAATCAACAACACACCTGTGGATGTCTGCAGGTGTGTTGTACCTGACTGAACGCAGGTGACTGTGACGTGTTAGCGGTTAGCAGCTAATGCTGCAGGTGGGGCTATATGCGCATCTTCATTATTCTTTGCTGCTAACTTGTGTTAGCTAAGAAAATCATATTATTTACAGATGACGCTCACTGACAAGAATATGAATATAGATGCATAGATAAAAGGCACTTAGATAACAGGGATGTTATTGATCGATTCATGTTCAACATGAAAACGAAACGATGACAAGTAAACCTTCACAACAAATCAATTAGCTACACAAATAAATAATACATGTCTAAAAAAGGACCAGATACAAGTACATACCTTAATATTCCTCTTTTATGTTGATCATGTATAAACCTTTACATCTTTAATGTAGAAGTGATTATAAATAACCGCCTTTTAATAATTATATACAAACATGAATAATAAATATGAATATTCACCTCAATGATTTTAAAATCCAAACATAAATGTATGTTTTTAAAAAGAATCACTGTCGTACAATAAATAACCATACTAACGTTGGAGGAGGAAGGAGTTTATAAGGTTATATTTATCACCATAAAGATGGTACCACGATGATTATGGTACTACGGTAACCACGGTATCATCAACATGACTAGTGCGATACCGCTGATAGCACTGCATTGACGGTTACACATATATATATATTATTATTATTTTATTGCCGAGAGTTGTATGCATTCATACCGAGAGCGGATGGTCTGCTGCAACGTGTCCGGCACCCCGCACAGAAGCCCAACGCCTTCTCAAAGTCACTCTCTCTCTCAACCTTTTATTATAAACGTTTTAGTCGTAGAATAATACAATCAATAGCTTTTTCAGTCCAGTAGATGGTGCTGTGTTTTCTGGTAAGGTCAGCAGAGGTCACCGGTCAGCGTGATTGGTAGGTAGTTGGTCAAAACAAACACGGGACAGATGTCCCCTCCATGTCCCACGTTGAAGTGTCCCTGAGCAAGACACCCGACCCCTAACTGCTCCCCGGGCAAAAACATGGGGTAAAAATGTAGAGGCAGTGACTTTGGATAAAAGCTAAATGACCTGTAATGTAAAAATGGAGATATTTGAAATGCGCTTGGACTTCTTTAACAAGGAAGCGAAAGCAGACATGGATGTGTGAAAATAAAATACTCTGGGAACACACGGGGGCTCATCTCACAGGCCCCAGAAACAACGTTAGCCGATGACGGACAGATCGACCCACCCTGGACACACTTAGCGGGACAAATTCTGAGCGGGCTGAGAAAATAACACAAGCCGTCACCTTCATTGTTCATAGTATCTGTAACAGTACCACACATATGTGTGTGTTTGTTGTCAACAGCTTGTGCCTTTGCTTTGTGCCTCCAGCTGACTTGTTCGGGGATGTCGGGCAGTAAGGCGCTGGGCGGGGGGGCAGGCGGGGGTGCGAGGCGAAGGCGGACGCGGTGCCGGCGCTGCCAGGCCTGCATGAGGACGGAGTGTGGAGAGTGTCACTTCTGTAAGGACATGAAAAAGTTCGGCGGGCCCGGCCGCATGAAGCAGTCCTGCCTTCTGAGACAGTGCACGGCGGTGAGACACACACACACACACACACACACACTCACTCAGAGCGTCTTCTGGTATTTCTGGTTGTTGGTGTCGACTCTTCAAATAGCTTCAGCCAAGAGCCCAGCAGGCGATGATGCTGGGTCTCCATGGCAACCAGAGATGGTTCCTGGAGCTGTGAGAGAGAGTTGGCTTTGATCCTTCGTACACTAACACACACACACACACACACACACACACACACACACACACACTAAGCCAGTTGATCTCATGTTATTTGGGTTGGAGCTATATTTATTTATTTATTTTGTCCCTCCCACACTCTCACCTCTCTGTCCATCCCTCTCTCACCTGTCTGTCCCTCCATCTCTCACCTGTCTGTCCATCCCTCTCTCACCTGTCTGTCCATCCCTCTCTCACCTCTCTGTCCATCCCTCTCTCACCTGTCTGTCCATCCCTCTCTCACCTGTCTGTCCATCCCTCTCTCACCTCTCTGTCCATCCCTCTCTCACCTCTCTGTCCCTCCCTCTCTCACCTCTCTGTCCCTCCCTCTCTCACCTGTCTGTCCATCCCTCTCTCACCTCTCTGTCCCTCCCTCTCTCACCTGTCTGTCCATCCCTCTCTCACCTGTCTGTCCATCCCTCTCTCACCTCTCTGTCCATCCCTCTCTCACCTGTCTGTCCATCCCTCTCTCACCTGTCTGTCCATCCCTCTCTCACCTCTCTGTCCATCCCTCTCTCACCTCTCTGTCCCTCCCTCTCTCACCTCTCTGTCCCTCCCTCTCTCACCTGTCTGTCCATCCCTCTCTCACCTCTCTGTCCCTCCCTCTCTCACCTGTCTGTCCCTCCCTCTCTCACCTGTCTGTCCATCCCTCTCTCACCTCTCTGTCCATCCCTCTCTCACCTGTCTGTCCATCCCTCTCTCACCTCTCTGTCCATCCCTCTCTCACCTGTCTGTCCATCCCTCTCTCACCTGTCTGTCCATCCCTCTCTCACCTCTCTGTCCATCCCTCTCTCACCTGTCTGTCCATCCCTCTCTCACCTGTCTGTCCATCCCTCTCTCACCTCTCTGTCCATCCCTCTCTCACCTCTCTGTCCCTCCCTCTCTCACCTCTCTGTCCCTCCTTCTCCATCTCTCACCTCTCTGTCCATCCCTCTCTCACCTGTCTGTCCCTCCTTCTCCATCTCTCACCTCTCTGTCTGTCCCTCCCTCTTTCACCTGTCTGTCCCTCCTGTCGGTCTCTCCCTCTCCAGCCGGTGTTGCCGCACACGGCGGTGTGCTTTGCATGTGGCGAGGCGGGTAAGGAGGACACGGTGGACTCTGAGGAGGAGAAGTTCAGCCTCTCTCTGATGGAGTGCACCATCTGTAACGAGATCATCCACCCGAGCTGTCTGAAGGTCGGTGCCGCTCATATTCAATAACCAATAAAGTTTTTATGTGTTTCCTGTCAACACAAATCTAGAGAGAGAATTGTGAAGCACCATGGAATGTGGTTGTTGTTGTTGTTGTGATAGGTGACGTGCAGTTGTTTGTGTCCTCAGATGGGTAAAGCTGAAGGAATCATCAACGACGAGATCCCGAACTGCTGGGAGTGTCCAAAGTGCCACAAGGAGGGCAAAACCAGTAAGGTACGCCCGATTCCCCCTAGCTGGGATGTTAGAGACCTGTAGTAGGGCTGGGCAGGACGGTCAGAAACCCATCAACGGGATCCCCGTATGATGGACCCGCTCACCGGTCACAGCTCGGTGGCCAACCAGACGCAAAACCAGCAGCTCGACCATTTGTGCAATAAATCAGTATACCGCCCGGCCGCATCACGTAGCATCACGTAGCATCACGTAGCATCGCGTAGCATCACGTAGCATCGCGTAGCATCACGTAGCATCACGTAGCATCGCGTAGCATCGCGTAGCATCGCGTAGCATCACGTAGCATCGCGTAGCATCGCGTAGCATCGCGTATTAATGCATCCTCGTGTTCGGGCTCAGGACCAGGCGGATGGCTCGGGGAAGCGCAGGCTGGATAACGGGGAGATCGGCCGCTGGAAGCTCACCGATGACCCTCCCCCTAAAAAAAAAGCCCCTCCCTCCTTGGAAGAGGGAGGGGCAGTGGGGGGGGGGCACAAGAGGAAGAAGGAGAAGGAGCTGCCTCAGGACAGCGGGCCCAAGAAGAAGGTGGGTGACATGTCAAATGGAATCTGTTAAACCTGTCTCAGCTCGTGTCTCACTGTCTCTCTGTCTGTCTCTGTCTTTCTCAGATGAAGGGTGCCCATGAAAAACGGCTCAAAAAGGCACGAAGATTCTATTATTGTTATTAACAATATTGTTGATTATATATATTTTTTTCTGTTACTATATATAATTGATAAGCTGAAGAAGACACAGCTTTAACGTGTCTTTCTCTCATCAGAAACCCAAGCAGGAGGCGGAGTCCAACGGTCCCACCTCCTCAGTTGGAGGAGGAGCAGGAGGACTACAGGGCTCTACCATGGCGTCTCCTCAGCCCGGGGTGGGGATGGGAGTGGGGGGGGCGACGAGTGCAGACCAGCGCTCCCACCACCGGGAGAAGCTGGAGCGCTTTAAGAGGATGTGTCTGCTGGAGCGTCGACCAGAGTCCTCCTCCTCTTCCTCCTCCTCCTCCTCCTCCTCCAGCTCCGAGTCCGACTCGGAGTCCGAGTCCGACGATTCCCTCAGGGGGGAGCAGGCCGGAGGAGGCTCCTCCCCCTCTTCCTCCTCCCCGGCCCAACCTCATCCCGTTGTTTACGGCGGGCGGACAGAGCGGGAGAGGAGTCGGAGCGAGAAGGAGAGAGAGAGGAAGAGGGAGCGACGCCTGGCCGAACTGAGCTTCAGCGCCAGCGACGAGTCAGAGGGGACGGGGGGGGAGGAGCTGAGGGAGGAGGAGCAGGGGGGAGGGGAGGTGACTCGTCGGAGAGGGGGAGAGGCCGGGTTGCCTCCTCGAGGACGAAAAGGAGGACTATTGGAAGGAGAGGAGGAGGAGGACACGCCCACTTCTGATAGGACCAAGAAGACCTCCACCTCCCTCCCCCCGCCCTCGCCCCTCTCCTCAAATCAGATGCCTCCGTCCTCGCAACACGACAGCTTCACTGGGAAACAGCGCAGCAATGGGCAGGAGGCGCGCAACGGGCGGACACGAGGAGGCATGGGAGGGGGGAGGGAGGGGGGGGAGAAGGAGAACGCTAGCGGCGTTCTGACCAATCACAGACACAGCGGAGGGGGGGGCAAAGGCTTGGGGAGCCGCGGCAACAAGTTTCGTAAGAACCAGACGTCCAGAAACAGCAGCTCCTCCCTCCCCACTTCGAATGGGGGAGGGGGTGGGGGAGGCAGCCCGATGATGTCAGCGATGGCAGCGTCCCCCTGCTCGCAGCCGTCCCGCCTCGCCCCGCGCTCCCAGATGATGAAGCGCAGCCCACCCGCCGTCCCCTCACCCCCCCGGCCCGTGCAGATGGAGAGGCATCTGGTGCGCCCCCCCCCCACATGCCCCGAGCCCAGCTGCCTGCCACTGGACTCTGGCTCCTCCCACATTATGACCCGCGACGTGTGGCTGCGAGTCTTCACTCACCTGAGCCAGCGAGAGCTGTGTGTCTGCATGAGGGTGTGTCGCACCTGGAGCCGCTGGTGAGTGACATCACACTGTGACCTCGCCATGACCTCATGTCTGATCACAGTTCACAGTCTCCTCGGTTTCTTCTTCAGGTGTTGTGATAAACGGTTGTGGACTCAGATCGATCTGAGCCGGCAGCGCTCCATCACCCCCCCGATGTTGAGTGGTATCATCCGCCGGCAGCCCGTCTCCCTGAACCTGGGTTATACCAACATCTCCAAGAAACAGCTCATGTGGCTCATCAACCGCCTACCAGGTGACGCCACAACTTTAAACGCTACACTATTAATTGAGGAGTCTTCTCAGCCAAAGTATTACTGCTCTGTGAGCCGATCAATATGAATACACTTTGATTTGGGCTTCCAGTGTGGGCGGAGCTATGAACACAGTTTAGTGGAGGAGAACTAATGACTGATGATACGAGAGAAGGTCTCACCCGTCTCCCCCGGGTCTCCTCAGGTCTGTTGGAGCTGAATGTCGCTGGGTGTCCATGGCCGGCGGTCTCTGCTCTCTGTCAGGCCGTCTGTCCGTGTCTGAAGCTGCTGGACCTGAGCAGAGTGGAGGACCTCAAAGACTCTCACCTGAGAGAGCTGCTGGCCCCCCCACCGGACACCCGGACAGGTAAGACACCCCTCTTCCTTTTTACGTGTGTTTTGATGTTAATCAGTTTGGTTCACCAACTTGTCTCTGATTGGTCAATCAGCTCACGGGGAGACCAGAGTGGGGCGCTTCCAGAACGTTGCTGAGCTGCGATTGGCTGGCTTGGACCTGACGGACGCGTCGTCCCGCCTGTTGGCTCGTTACGTCCCTCACCTGAACAAGTTGGACCTCAGTCAGTGTGGAAACATCAGTGACCAGACGGTGCACACGCTCACCTCCTCCATCTCCCCCCTGAGGGACAGCCTCACCCACGTCAACCTGGCAGGTGCGTCTCTCTCTCTCTCTCTCTCTCTCTCGCTCTCTCTCTCTCTCTCACCCCCTGACTGTCTTCCAGGTTGTGTGAAGGTGACGGATCAGTGTGTGTCGTTGCTTCGTCGATGTTCATCTCTCCAGGCGGTGGATCTTCGTTGTTGTTCCTTGTTGTCGTCGGAGACGGGACAGCTGTTGTCGTTCCCTCATCACGCCTCCACCTCCTCTGCCACCATCACCGCTGCTGCTTTATCCTCTTCCTCCCCCTCCTCCTCCTGTCCTCCTGAAGACAGAACGCTGCTAAAGAACAGCTAGAGTCCTCCTCATATCATGTGACACTCCAATCATTGGTCCAGACGGCACAAGAGCCCCGCCTCCCACCGTCTTACACTACAGACAGGTGAGGAGGAGGCACCTGTGCAGCATTTCTCCTGACCTGAGGAGGAACATATTCTGGGAAAGTTGTTGGTAATAGTAAAGCATAGAAACCCTGAGCGTGTACATATTTGTTCTCTGTACAATTTTGGGTGTGTCTGTACATATGTGTAGTTTACTGTAAATGACCCGTGACCTTTGAAACATCACTAACACTTCTATCCTTCATCCACCCGCCTGTCACACGCACGCAAGAACTTCACCACGAGGACGGTCTGACATTTGTGTCCGGTTAGGCTGCGGCTTATTTTCAGTGTTTATGCTAAGCCAGGCTAACAGTTCCCCTCCACTGTCAGTCTTTTTGCTAAGCTAAGCTACAATTTCCCTCTGCCTCATTTCTCTGCGCTCCGTTTCCTTGCTAAGCTAGGCTAAACCCTTCTTAGTGGACTACACATGTTAATGGCTCTCAGGAGACCAAACACATTGCCAATACATTTTATTCAAACAGGACTTTTGAATCCTTGGAACAAAGCTGGTGATTGTTTTGAAGACCCACCGTGTCCAAGCTAAATAAAGCACGAGCGTCTTGAAACGTAGTTTTAAGATGAACCAGTCAAAAGCAACAGTATCCACCTCTTCCAGTGTTTGTGCTAAGCTAGGCTAACCCCCACATCTATAAAATGTCAGACTGTTCTCCCTCCTCTTCATCATGTGATCCGGTTATTTGGGGAAGTTATTAATTGTGTTTTCTCAGGAGTTTGTTCTTAATTTATTTTTTTTGCCTCCAGTCAAACTCACATTCCTCCTCTTCATCTGTCACTTCCTGATGGATTTCCGCTTGTCTTCCTCGTGATGAAGATGTTCATATTAAATCTGTAGCTATGGAAGCTCATTTATGCCACAAAAAAATAATGAAAGTGAAATCTAATCTGGTTATTATTGCACAATCTTGATCAATTGATTTAATTGAAACTCCCATTTTTACAATGTATTAGATTTTATTAATCAAATTTGGACTATTCACATGTTTTTCCTATTTTTTTTATTCCATCTTGGTGTTTTTGGGGCTCAATGGGTTTCCATAGTTTCAAAAATGAAAAATACGTTCATCTGAAATAATGGCTGATTACTGTTTGTGTTTATGTTGGAACTGGCTGTCATGTGATCAGGTATCGACACTGAGGGGCGTGTTCATTTTCCCAGACATGGTGGTTCTTCTACCTGAACTCGTATCAAGAGAAAAGGATTGTGGGAACATGGAGATGGACCCCGCTGGGGGGTGGGGGGGGGGGGTTATATTCCCTTCAAACATTTTGTATTTTCAGTTCGAGCAGCTAAACACACTACAAATTATCAGTACATTTGTACTGGTTAGCATGTTGGTCACGTGAGCTTCACGTTTGCTAGCTGTTCTGTCACAGCTTTTTTTTTCGGTTTCTTCAATTCAATTCATTTTATTTTGTATAGCCCAAAATCGCAAATTACAAATTAGCCTCAGAGGGCTTTACAGTCTGTACACATACAACATCCTCTGTCCCGAAACCCACCGTTTCTCTGCTACACTTTTAAAAATTCTAAAAAACCAACAAGGTAACAGAATTTAAATTGAGTTACGAGAACTAGCTGGAACCTCCCCTCCTCCTCACGAGCTAGCTAATGTTAGCCAGCAAGCTAACTCTGCACTATTAGTTGATTCATTACACAGCAATAGAGGTAACTAAATACAAAGTGATGAGCTTTGTATTTCCTGTTTTAGCATCCTTGTATCATGTTAGCCAACAGTCTGAACAACTACCTGAACAGAAACACATCATTTCAACGGATTTTGTTTATTTGGGGTTTCTGGTCAGGAATTGAAATATTTGGCTAAAAATGTATTTATTAAAAGTGCAGAAGAGTTAAAATGCGTATATGGAATAAAAAGTATTAGCAGTTGAATGTTAAATCGACACAAACGCCGTGTTGTGCCATAAAAGCCCACCAGATGTCGATAGGTCATATTTTCTACTTTTTCTATTCCGTTGTGATTTACTTGTTTTATTTTTTTTATTGTAACTTTGGGTTCAATGATTTTATAGCGCGGATTGAAACTTTGCCTAGCAACAAGTGACAAGTTCAAATCTGATTGGACGACAACGCCCATGGAGGCTCTCACCAATCAGGAGCTCTGACCGGTCTCACCTCCTCCTCTGACTCATCAATGATTCAAAGATTCACCGGAAAATCTTCATCACCTTCTTCACCTTTTGCCAAATGTAGTTTTTGTTGTGAAAGAGGCAATTTATGGTGTTTTTATGTTTTTAAAAAAAATATTTTGTCATGCTTCTGTTGTGTTGATAAATTATGAGGAAGAAGTTTGAACAAAAAGTAAAAGACTCCAGGCAGCTATGAGAGATACTACTGTAACGATGAGTAATAAAGCAATGGGTTCCTTTCTACTCCATTGAGTCTCTTCAGGTACAAGTACACGAACAGCTCATGACAAATCATCTTGTTCCTCATGAAAGACGGGAGGAGAAGTACTGAAACCATAGAGTACACAGCACTAATACCACAGAATACACCGTACAAGCAGTAATACGTTTTTAAAAGCATAATAGTTTTTTAACATTTATTAGTCATGATATACAATAGTACAACGTTTTAAATATGTGTAATACCTTACGGCAGGTATTAAAGTACGACAGTCGACTATTACAGTGTCTTCATCGAGTATTAAAAGTAACTCATCAAGAATGGGAGTACTGCAGTGGTAAATGTAAGTTACCTAAATGTAGGATCTGCGGACGTTGTGTGCGCGCTCCCGGTTCACCTGACGCCTCTAACGACTGATTCCGATATTTATTGATGCTAAAATGCCCATGTACTGATGTGCTGGATTACCTACTTCATTATGTGTGGAGATCAGAAAAGAAATGCCTGGCGCACCAGAGAGCATGATGGGACATGGTGTTTGATCACGATCACTGTTAGAAACAGGCTGTCTTTAGTTCATTGAGCTGATGTTTGTTCATAAGAGTGTAGTGCTACGTTCTCGTGTTCCTCGTAGACTCTACATTTATGCTGAATACCCCTGAATATATCTCTTGTACATTTGAATCTTTATTTAAAAGCATAAAATAGTGTTTTTAAAATGAATGTATTGGTTATGATATACAATAGTACAGAGTTTCCAATATTACTTAGTAGTAATAGTACTACATTTTTTCACGGTTATTCACACACATTTTGAAACATCGTGCTCGCATTCACTGCGTAGTGTCAAAAGATCCCAGTGCCCCTGAAGGCAGCACGACGGCGTGATATCCTTCCGCGGGAGAGAAGCGTGCGGCCCTTTCCCTCGCGACGACACAGGATGCGAACGGGCGGCGGTTCTTCAACATCCGCGTGAAAAAAACGCCGCGCCGTTACCGGGTAACTCCCGCCGATTTCCGCACCGACCGAAGCTCCGTGGACGAAATATAATCTGGTGTGAGCGCAGCAAGGTAACCGAAAGTGTGTAGCTAAGGACGGCGAGAAGAGCGAGTGAGACGGTGGACGGAATGGAGCTCATCACTATTCTAGAGAAAACCGTCTCTCCAGGTGAATATCAACATGCAGCCGGTAACCGGCGCTGGTAACCGGGGTATGGGCGTCATTACGGTGTTAGCTTAGCTAGCGTTAGCTCCGATGAACCGGCGAAAGTTTGTGGGAGGGAAATGCCTCGCAAGTGGCTACTAGCACGTAATGCTAAAGCTAGCGTTACGGCCTCGGCCACCGTCGGTGACTTGGACTGCACTTGCACTGCCATGGAGCTCATCGCAAGTGTGACAGATTAGGTAACCCCTGGTCCCCTCAGGTTAGCCCTGAACGGTAATATCATTTGACAACATGGATGTAGCTCATCGGAGGCCGATCTGACTGCAGCACGTAGCCGGTGAGGAGAGGCGACACTGCCCATGCTTGCGTTAGCCGCTCGGTTAGCTGCTAGCTTTTATCATTTTAAACTGTCGGCCGCTTCTTCGCACGTTGGACCTGGTTAACGTTACTTTAAAGCCGCCGAGGGGAGAGTAAAGTCCCCCAGTTGTTATTTAAGTAGCCTTCCATATCTTTGAACAGAGTAATGTTTTTGTAACTGGCATGCTTGTTTGTCCGTAAAACTTTATTTCTGCTAACCTAATCGTGTCCCCGCTAATGTTAGCATGCTAACTGAGAGGCTAACACGCACGTTGGAGCCCCGTCCTGTTTCCTCGTCCCCGTGTGATCCTTCAGTGGCGTTAACGTTGCTCGTACTTTAACCGGAATACCCCGCGTCTGTTGTGTTCGACTGGAGCGGGCGGACCCGCTTTATGTGCTCACGCCAGAACCTCGGTGCTGTTCGCCTGCCCGCTAACCCGTGAGCGAACTAGCTAACATCCTACTGAATAACTCTTCTCTCCTCAGATCGGAATGAACTGGAGGCGGCACAGAAGTTTCTGGAGCAGGCGGCGGTAGAGAATCTGGTTAGTATGGTGCTACTGGGGCTGGCGGGGCAATCTGACTGCAGTCAGGATGGAGTCAACAGGAGCTCCGGGCAGCTGGAACCAGCGCCCCTTCCCACCGTCTAGACCGCTATGCTACTGTGCTAGCCTGTTAGGCTGCACCCATTTGACGCGCTCGTTGTGTTTTACACGTTGTACTATTAGCAGTATGTAGTAAAAATACCGTGCTGTTGAACTGCATCGAACCAGTCCACCTCGCTTTGCATATCGCATAATGTGAGGTTTGATCACAACGCTGATTTTAGACTACTAAACTTTTAAAAATGTATGAATTTAAATATAATAACTGCAACCATGTTTTTATTATCAAACTCAACAAAGAACTAGAGGTCCACCGCCAAAACTTGTTGTCTCAGTGTTAAAAGTAACGTAAGATGGGAGATACTGCAGTGGTTACCTAAAGGGATCTGCAGCCGTGTGTGCGCGCGCTTGCGGTCCACCTCCACTCAGATTCCGATATTTATTGATGCTAAATGCCGGTGTATTGATGTGCTGGATTACCTACTTGATGTGTGGACATCAGAAAAGGCAGGACATGGTGTTTGATAATGATCACTGTTGGAAACATGCCGTCGTTCATTGATGTTTAGTTATTTGCACATATTATGTTGTCTCGTGATTCTTATTAAACTTTTTATTTATTTTCTCTATTTCATTTCCTATGAACTTTCCTGTGCAACCGTGACGTCAGGGTTTCTCAATGAAGGCCTTCAGTAATCTGATTACTTTGGTTTAGTTAGTGGTCAACAGCGCCCACGGGGCCTGAGGCAGAGCGCGGTACTGCAGCACAGAACAAATGGTTTCTACTGCAGCGTTACACTACGTGCCGCTGAGCAGTTATTGGGTATAAGATGAACCCTGTTCTTCACACACGGTTCTCTTGCAGACTTGAAGTTGTTTGTCATGTTGTTCCTCTACTCTCTCAGCCCACGTTCCTGGTGGAGCTGTCTAAAGTGTTGGCGAACCCCGGTAACACTCAAGTGGCTCGAGTGGCCGCCGGTCTGCAGGTGAAGAACTCTCTGACCTCCAAAGACCCAGACGTGAAGACTCAGTACCAGCAGAGATGGCTGGCCATCGACGCAAACGCTCGCCGAGAGATCAAGAACTACGTAAGGATGGCAGGCTCCTCCCCGCAACGTCTCTCTTTCGTCGCTGTCCTCTCATCCGTCTCCTCTCTGTCCACCAGGTTTTACAGACTCTGGGTACAGAGACGTACCGGCCCAGCTCGGCCTCGCAGTGCGTCGCCGGCATCGCCTGTGCCGAGATCCCCGTCAACCAGTGGCCCGAGCTGATCCCCCAGCTGGTGGCCAACGTCACGGACCCCTCCAGCACGGAGCACATGAAGGAGTCCACGCTGGAGGCAATTGGCTACATCTGCCAGGACATTGTGAGTGACACCCCCCAACAAACTCTCCTCTCTTCACAAATCACACCCGCTGACCTCCTCGTTCCCTTCAGGACCCGGAGCAGCTGCAGGAGAACGGCAATCAGATCCTTACGGCCATCATCCAGGGCATGAGGAAGGAGGAGCCCAGCAACAACGTGAAGCTGGCAGCCACCAACGCGCTGCTCAACTCGCTGGAGTTTACAAAGGCCAACTTTGACAAGGAGGTAAGCGCCTGTCTCTTCTTAGTCAGAACGCTCCTCCTGGGCCGGCCCCTTTTGGGAGGAGTTCAACCGGTCTGGTGTTTCAGCTTCAGCGGACCAAACGCTGTTGCGACGTCGCCGATAAAAGACTCAAATTACGACATTCAGGTAGAGAAGCGCAGAAGAGGAACCAAGGAGGAAGTTGTTTTATTTTGACGGTGCCTATAGTTTTAATGTGAAAGGACTTCCTGCCTGTGTTTCAGACGGAGAGACACTTCATCATGCAAGTGGTGTGTGAAGCGACGCAGTGTCCCGACACCAGAGTGAGTAACGTCTCCATGGTGACTGATGAAACGTTGTTTGTGGGCGTGTCCTGACGATGTGTTCACTGTCCAGGTGCGTGTGGCGGCCTTACAGAACCTGGTGAAGATCATGTCTCTGTACTACCAGTACATGGAGACCTACATGGGCCCGGCTCTGTTCGCGGTGAGAACTCCTTTCTGTTAAACATCAAAACCAAACATCTCAAGGTGCAAAACGAGAGTAGACCTCAACGTCTTCAGTTCAGAAGAACTACACAATCTATTCTAAACAGCCAACATGTCGCAAGTGGCACCAGTGTTATGAATAATAAATCCAGCCTCTGCTGTTTTCCTTTTAGTCACACGACTCGGACAGATTGACTTTATAGTTTCACCAAAGAGCTCAGAATTTAATGATTTTGAGAGAATCCGATTAAAGCGATTGGTTTATTAGAGATTTTAAATGAGTCGCTTGGGATGAGATGTTTTCTGAAATAAGATGGATATAGAATTGTAAAGAAATATAAAAAGCTTCATTCTGGTTTGTTTCTGTCAAAGCGTTTGTCACACGATGTGTTTAATGACTGTCGGAGGGATGATGATGAATAATGAATGTAATCGTTTTGCTGAAGATTTTGGCCTAAACTGCTGCGCTCGCTTGCTTCCCCTCAGATCACCATCGAGGCGATGAAGAGCGATATCGATGAAGTGGCCTTGCAGGGCATCGAGTTCTGGTCCAACGTGTGTGACGAGGAGATGGATCTGGCCATCGAGGCCTCAGAGGTCTGTGTAAGCGGACTTTAACCCTTCAGAACCCCAGGTCCAGGTTGTGTGGCCCCACCCCCTTTGACCGTCTCTTGTCCAATGGCAGGCCTCAGAGCAGGGACGGCCCCCCGAGCACACCAGTAAATTCTATGCCAAAGGGGCCCTACAGTACCTGGTCCCCATCCTGACCCAGACCCTCACCAAACAAGTGAGTGTTTGAAGGGCATCTTCATGTCGCTCTTTAACTGAGCCACTTACTTGGACCTGTACGCTCTCAGGACGAGAACGACGACGATGACGACTGGAACCCCTGTAAGGCAGCGGGCGTGTGTCTCATGCTGCTGGCCACCTGCTGTGAGGACGACGTGGTTCCTCACGTGCTGCCGTTCATCAAAGAACACATCAAACACCCCGACTGGCGCTACAGAGACGCCTCCGTCATGGCCTTTGGATCCATCCTGGAAGGACCGGAACTCAACCAACTCAAGCCCCTGGTCATACAGGTCAGTGCGCTGGTGGACCCTCGGTACTACTCTTAGCTAGGCCAAATGAAACAGGGATGCAAACGGCACGCTTTCCGGTGCCTCCGGCTTCTTTCACCTCAGTTTGTGTGAATCGTGCAGTGATTCGCACGCCAACAGCTGACCAACAACATTGCCCGGCTGTCAAGTGTCACGCGTTGAGCGTCACTCATTTCAGTCTTCAGTCACACACAAAAATCTGACTTCCTCTTCAACCCCCCGTTGGCCGTAGCGTCCGTAGCGTATGGATATTTGCCGCCAGGCGACCATACATGTGTTTGCATCCCTGATTAAACCGCCATCGGCGCGACAACATCAACAGAAAAACTTTGACTTACCAGTTGAATGTTTTCCAGGCAAAATACGACTCGTCCGTACGAATCTCACAAGGGTTTCCTTAATTATGACCCCTAAATGATTCATTTAGGTCGAGGTTCCAGGTCGACGTGGCGCCGGGGTAGAGAGGGTTCGCCGGTTCGAGCCCCGGCTGCCCCATGTCGAAGTGTCCCTCAGCAAGACACCTGACCCCTAATTGCTCCCCGGGCTAGAAAGTAAAAAGCCACGTGTTAAAAATGTATTCGCTTTGGATAAAAGGGTCCGCTAAAGGACCTGTAATGTAGACCTTGTGGTTGCAGAGAGATACTTTTATTATGGATATGCAACCCGGTAGTAAGGTGAGTCTCTAACTAGTTACCCTGGTCGTCGCCAGGCGATGCCCACCCTGATCGAGCTGATGAAGGACCCCAGCGTGGTGGTCAGAGACACCACGGCCTGGACGGTGGGGAGGATCTGTGAGCTGCTGCCCGAGGCGGCGATCAACGAGGTGTACCTGGCGCCCCTTCTGCAGTGCCTGATCGAGGGCCTGGGGGCGGAGCCTAGGGTGGCTTCCAACGTCTGCTGGGTGAGCTGTGAGGCCACGTGACCTTTAACAGTGACGTAAATCAGTGGGAGACTTGTGCTTGCAGTGAGAGTGCGCACACATGTTGGAGGTTAACACAACCCCCCCCCGTCTGCAGGCATTCTCGTCTTTAGCTGAAGCAGCCTATGAGGCCACGGATGCTGCAGAGGACCAGGAGGAGCCCAGCACCTACTGTCTGTCCTCGTCCTTTGAGATCATCGTACAGAAGCTCCTGGAGACCACAGACCGGTACAGAGGTCCACATTCGGTCTGATGTTGAATCCATATCTGCCCCCTTGGAATAAGTGTAGATAATGGATCTATTACTCATTAGGCCTTTGGGTGAATATTTGTCGACCGTGTTGCTGTAGCTCTGATGGTGGTGATGATGCTTCCTCCTACAGACCCGACGGCCACCAGAACAACCTGCGCTCTGCCGCCTACGAGGCTCTGATGGAGATCGTGAAGAACAGCGCTAAGGACTGTTACCCCGCGGTGCAGAAGACCACCCTGGTCATTATGGAGCGGCTACAGCACGTCCTTCAGATGGAGGTGAGAAGATCTAACCTCTGATTCACGTGGTTAATGTTCCGCTGGCTCCTTAAAGTGACCCTTGGCGGGTCCAGATAAAGAAATGAGATCTATGGCCAACAAGTAGAAATGCAGTTTACTAAGTAGGAGGCGGGTGAAGAAGAGGGTCTGCTCTGTGGTTCCATGTTGTATCTGAAGGTGACGTGGGGTTGGTCCGTGATGATAACATGCACCACGCTGACTGTGATGACAAACCCTACCACGATTATCTGAGACCTCCACACGCCTTCCATTCAATCGCTCCCTGTGGCCATCAATAGATGAATGCTGTGCGTCCTGTGTAACGATGTCACTTCCTGTGCCCCCCAGTCTCACATCCAGAGCACGTCTGACAGAATCCAGTTCAACGACCTGCAGTCGCTGCTGTGTGCCACTCTGCAGGTGAGGCCGGCCTGCCCATCATGCTCTTACTGCAGCGGTGTCTACGCTTTAGTGTCACTTCCTGTGTGTGTGTGTTGCAGAACGTGCTGCGTAAAGTGCAGCATCAGGACGCCCTTCAGATCTCAGACGTGGTGATGGCGTCATTACTGAGGATGTTTCAGAGCACCGCCGGCTCCGGGGGGGTCCAGGAGGACGCTCTGATGGCCGTGTCCACTCTGGTGGAAGGTACACGCTCGCGCGCTCACACGCTCACCATGCAAACCAGGGTTGTTAATGTTGGTCTGTTTGTTTCAGTTCTGGGCAGCGACTTCCAGAAATACATGGACGCCTTCAAGCCTTTCCTGGGCATCGGCCTGAAGAACTACGCAGAGTATCAGGTCAGTGTCCACCGCCGGGAACCAGCCCCCTGCTGTGCGTCTGATTGGTCCGTGATGATAACATGCACCACGCTGACCGTGATGACAAAACCAACCACAATTATCTGAGACCTCCACACGTCACATTCTGTAGTTTGAGAGATTGAGTCGGGGGGCTACATGATGATGATGTTGTTACAGGTGTGTCTGGCAGCCGTGGGTTTGGTGTGTGACCTGTGCAGAGCTCTGATGTCCAACATCCTGCCTTACTGTGACGAGATGATGCAGCTGCTGCTGGAGAACCTCGGGGTGAGGAGGAGGAGGAGGAGGGGGGGGGGGGGGGGGTCTTGTGTATTAATGAGTTTCTTGGTCCATGATGATAAACATGCACCACGCTGACTGTGATGACACAACAACCACGTTTATCTGAGACCTCTTGTAGCTCCTTAGTAACCGTAGACACCTGAGCCCATGCCTCCCCCTGGACGCTAACCCCCCCCCTCCCCTCTGTTCTCCAGAATGAGAATGTCCATCGCTCCGTTAAGCCTCAGATCCTCTCGGCCTTCGGAGACATTGCTTTGGCCATCGGGGGGGAGTTCAAGAAGTACCTGGACATCGTCCTGGACACGCTGCAGCAGGCCTCCCAGGCCCAGGTGGACAAGGTAACCATGGTGACGGGTCTGTGTGGTAACCGCGGTGACGAAGCATGGTTGATTCCACATGTGTGGGTTTGTCTCTAGACGGACTACGACATGGTGGACTACCTGAACGAGCTGCGGGAGGGCTGCCTGGAGGCCTACACCGGCATCATCCAGGGCCTGAAGGGGGACCAGGAGAACGTGCACCGTAAGATCACATGACCGGGGGAGGGGGTGTCGACGTCGGTTCCTCCTCCTGACTGCAGTGGATCAGGAGGATTTTACGAGGTCGTAGAGTAACGAGTCTGTTTCACCCAGAGAGCTTCAGGCCACGGCTTCGCTCACGGCTTCCTGGTTTTGCGAGACTCTATAAAATAAAGCAGCGTGTTGATGATGAATGTTCTGCTCCTGAATTGTTTTCACCTCCTTCTGATGCTCGTCCTTCTGGTCCCGTAGCGGACGTGATGCTCGTGCAGCCGCGGGTGGAGTTCATCCTCTCATTCATCCACCACATAGCCGAGGACGAAGACCACTCTGACGGAGTGGTAGCAAACGCCGCCGGGCTCATCGGGTGAGGTTTGATTAGTGCTTCCCAGTAACCACGGCAACCCCAACACGCTGTGTTTGTAATCTGTTTTGGCACTGAGCAGCTGTTGGCGTAACCGGGGCCCTGCTTTGGGTTCACCTGTTGCCGTGGAGACCGTGACAAACAGCCGATGGATGTTGGGTCGATGAGAAGAAATGATGCACCACTCAACATCTGAGACCGAACCAGAAGAAAGTTCTGGTTCTGCTGATTGACGTCTGTCCTTTCTCCTGTGCGTGTGCTTGCTCAGCGACCTGTGCGCCGCCTTCGGTAAAGACGTGATGAAGCTGGTGGAGGTCCGTCCGCTCATCAACGACCTGCTGACGGAGGGACGGCGCTCCAAGACCACAAAGACCAAGACGCTGGCCACCTGGGCCACCAAGGAGCTCCGTAAGCTCAAGAGTCAGGCCTGGTGAGACACGCACTTCTCAAAGATATTTGAACAGATCAGCTTCCTGTTTCACAATAAAAGCACGTCTAACATTTACTGATCAATAATCCGGTTCTCCTCAGATGGTTGCGGTCGGTTTGAGGCACCCTGAGGTGGACGAGGACAAACTGCCCCCTGCTGGATTTAAGTCGTCTGTCTTTGATCCGGTCAAAGCAGAAGTGACGTGAGACGAGTGTGAGAGCGAGAGACAATGACATCACACCACCGCCCCGGCCCCTCCCCCCGCTCACTCACACACACACACACACACACGCGCACACACACACACCCCTCTTGTGAGGGGGTTAGTTCAAACCACGACGAGAACGATAAACTGAGCCGACGTCTGGAAAACTTTAGATTTGTGTTGCTCTTATCTTTCTTCTTCCTGCAAGCACTGAGGTGACGGAGAAGCCTCCACCCGTTCTGCTCGCCGCTCTTATCCGAAAAAACGCACTAAAAGTCCTACAAAGTAAAAGAGTGCCAAATGGAGAACTCGAGGAGTGGAAATGAGCTGCTAGTTTTCATTTCCCTGCTGCACTTGTTTTGGGGGAAAAGGGTCACCACCATTTTTGCTTGTTTGAAAAGAAGAAAAATTGAAGTTTGTAAAAGGTTATATTTTTCCATTGCTACGGTGAAATAAAGTGAAGAGAAAAAGACTTTAAAATTATCTAAAACATTCCCAAAGCAGTTCTGGTGATTTGGGTGTTTACGCCACAAACAACCATGTTGTTGTTTAACTCACCTGGTGGTTTGTTTGGTAGCAGCGGCCTCGTCTCAGCGCTTCACCTTCCGTCTGGGGACCATGAACGCAACACTTCCTGGTTCTCAGAACCAAGTTCTCATCCAGTTGAAAGTGAAGACCAGCAGAGCTTTTTCTTGTGGAGCTGCTTCCGCGCCGTGAGGAGGAGGAGGGACTTCCTGTGTTGACATGATGGACATGGACACTTGATTACTGAATTGTGAATCATTTAAAGTCAATCTGCTTTTTATTTCAACTTTAGTGATCTAATAAAGTCTATATTGTACTGAATGTTGTGCAGATACTTCTTGGGGACCATGATACACCAGAGTAGTATTACACATTTATTCAATTATTATTATAATTGCCATACAAATGTGTGTCTCAGTTGTGTAGAACATGTCCGATATTAATGGAGAGACCTGCGGTAGTGACCGAGTCTTGTACCACCGACCAGACCAGTTAATCGATCAGCGCTGATCGATTACTTCTCATCGCCGAGGATGAGTCGGTAGGAAGCTAACCGCAACGGGTATGTTAATACCCGGGTGGGTATTAACATCTCTCCGTGTCCGCGGAGTCTCCACCGTCACCAACCGATGCGTGGCTGTGGGTGTTCCGTCGGTCAGCCCGGTTAGCTTAGCATGGAGGAGCTAGTTGTCTTTAGCTCGGCATCGGTGTATTTATATCGCTCTTATGTGAAAGCGCAGCTCGCTTAGCTAGCTACAGCTAGCTCTGTAGCCGTTAGCTTAGCTGGATACAATTCGCTCTGTAGCCGTTAGTTGCCGTTAGCTTAGCTGGCTACAGTTAGCTCTGTAGCCGTTAGCTTAGCTGGATACAATTTGCTCTGTAGCCGTTAGTTGCCGTTAGCTTAGCTGGCTACAGTTGGCTCTGTAGCCGTTAGTTGCCGTTAGCTTAGCTGGCTACAGTTAGCTCTGTAGCCGTTAGTTGCCGTTAGCTTAGCTGGCTACAGTTAGCTCTGTAGCCGTTAGCTTAGCTGGATACAATTTGCTCTGTAGCCGTTAGTTGCCGTTAGCTTAGCTGGCTACAGTTGGCTCTGTAGCCGTTAGTTGCCGTTAGCTTAGCTGGCTACAGTTAGCTCTGTAGCCGTTAGCTTAGCTGCCGTCAGCTGTCAGGATGAATGACGCGGGACAAGAAATGTCTCCGGACTTCGTCTTCATGCGTCTCGTGTCCGCGGCGGAGTACGACCGACTGCTACAGCCGGACCACCGGATGTCGGGGAGCGGCGGCCGCGGGCCCGTTAAAGCTGCAGCGGGTCGGTTTGAGAGGGACCCCAGCGGCCCCCCGCCGGACCTCGGCTCGGCATCCCCGCGTTACAGCTCTCCTCTCCCCGGGAAAGGTGAGCTGGCCGGCGGGCTGGTGATGACGCAGGCCTCGCAGTCTCCGGAGGACTTCGCCGTGGCGGCGCAGCGGTTCGTGGACTATCCGGTTCATCCCGGGTCCGGAGGGCAGCTGATGGTGTTTAAGAACCTGCTGCGGTTCGGAGATCAGATTCCGGAGACCCAGGGGGAGAGACCGCATCTAGACTCTGGATCCGCTGCCGGCAGCACTACAGCTGGTCCCGGACCTGGAGGTGGGAAGGACCGGAGCTTTTACTGCGTTCCCTCTGCAGAGGAGAACCTGCAGCCGCCGGTCCTCCAATGGCACCCTGTCCTGGGATTATCCAAGGGGTCCCCGACCTCCCAGCTGGACGACCTGGCTATGGACCCTGAGTCCGGGGCGGTCCTCCGACACCGCCTGG
The DNA here is from genome assembly GCF_964276395.1 of Gasterosteus aculeatus. NCBI lineage: Eukaryota > Metazoa > Chordata > Actinopteri > Perciformes > Gasterosteidae > Gasterosteus > Gasterosteus aculeatus. The sequence continues at coordinate 18,444,571 of NC_135699.1, forward strand.
CTAAGTGGCCCCCGGGCCTGCTAAAGCCCAGTAGGGACTACTGCTCCGGGGAAGATGACCCGGTTCTGACCGTAGCACGGAGGCTGGGTCAGCTGGGTGAGGGGGCCAAGGAAGGAGGGGGTTTGGCAGGTGAGACGGCGCTGCCGCTCTCCCAGTGCTCTTGTCACAGTTTCCTGTCCGGGAGGTCGGGGGTCACTGGGCCTTCCGAGGATCCGAGTGAGACCAGTGACGCCCTGCTGGTTCTAGAAGGTCTGGAATTTGGAGGTCCAGGGGGAGGAGGGGACTCTGGGAAGGGGGATAGGGTGGGGGGAGTCCCTGGGGGGGCAGGGCCTGTGTTCTCCAGTGGGACCCTGAGCGGTCTGATGCAGCAGGTCCACAGACTGGCGCAGGAGGCGGGTCTGTGCACCAACCAGCACTGCCAGTCATCCCTGGTGAACCTCGGTGCCACAGTTCCCACCCCCTGCAATGCAGACTCCCACCCCAGCATCCGGTACCAGTCCAGCTCCCAGAGCTGTGCCACCACCCCAAAACTTGGTGGGGCCTTGGGGGTGACTGGGTGGCCCTCCTCCCCCCTGGTGGTCCTGGAGGAAGGGTTCGGAGGTGAGGAGCAGACGCAGCAGAGAAAGTCCAAGAAGGGGGGCTCCCTGAAGGCCCGACTTAGTAAGCTGTTCAGAACCAGGAGCTCGGGAGGAGGGGGGGACAGGAGGCCCTCCTTGGCTTCTTCAAACTCGTCAGGGGGAAGTCTCCTGGACGTGTGGGGGTCCATCTCCAGCAACAAGGAGTCCGACGGCAGCAGGTGAGGTCATACTTGTTACCACGGCAACGCTTTGTTCCTGTGACGAGGATGATGATGATGAACCTCTTCTCTCTTCACTAGGCTTCAGATCTCCAAACCTCACCGTGACTTTACACCTGCTTTCACTGGTAAGTGTGTGTGTGTGTGTCACATGTACAGACATCTGTGATAGATCAGTGCTTGTACACGCATGTAGTCCAGTGTGTGAGGTCAAGGGTTAAATATCTCAGCTCTGACACACTAAAGGGGGCCGCGTGTTTCTGCGTCTTCACGTGTCGACGCGCACCTTTCACTTCCTGGTTGTAAAGTCCTGCGTGTGTTGCAGAGCGATTCACCTCCAGAACAACAGGTGGAGTCACGTGTTTTGTTGAAGACGACCTGGAGAGTCACGTCTTTGTGTGTGGAAGTCGTTGGTTGCTTTATTTATTGATCATAGACTTTATTGCCCCGTGCATCCACACTGCTGCTTTTCATCACGGACACATTTGTCCCGTATTTTCCTCCACGACTTCCCCTCGTTTGTGGAGATCTCCCTCCATGAATCAGAGGCCATCCGGCGTCCTCATAGTCCGCCAATGACGGCTCGTACAAGCGCTCATATTTAAAAGCTCTTCAGTCTGATCCGTTCTCTGGTAAACATTCTTCCTTTTAATAACGTCCGTATTGTGCTGTGAAAACGGAGACGTGAGACTCCGTAAAGGACGTAGTCAGCGGACCAATCACAGCCTGGTGCTGCAGGAGGCTGCGTCGCTTTAGACGCACACAAGGGGCTCTTGAGTCTCTCTGAAAACCCAGACGCATAAACTAGGCTTGACTTAACTTGTGTGTGTGTCTCCAGGTGACACGGTGTCTCTGGTTGATGTGGATATTTCTTGGAAGGGGTTGAGATTTGTTCACCCTCCCACATCCCTCCGCCCTCCCAGGCGGAGCCTCAGTCTGCTTGGTACTTTTTCTCTTCTTCTCTTTGTGTCTGCTGTTGTCACTTCCTGTGTATGTCCCACCGCCGTCCTCAGGTCAGTCACATCACATTACAGGTCATTTAGCGGACCCTTTTATCCAAAGCGACTTACATTTTTAACACGTGGCTTTTTACATTTGTGCCCGGGGAGCAATGAGGGGTTGGGTGTCTTGCTCAGGGGCCTCTACCCCTGCGGCACTACGACCCCGCGTGAATAACGTTTGTCCGTCTCTTGTAGATGACTTTGGTGGTCCGTTAACGGGCGTGTCCATGCAGTCCCTGCCCCCCCTACCGGTGGATCTGCCCCCATCTCTCAGCAGCATCCAACACAGCCTGAGCCTCAACGGTACCACACACACAGACACACACCACCGGGAACCTAGAGAATGAGCAATTTACTGTGTGTGTGTGTGTGTGTGTGTGTGTGTGTGTGTGTGTGTGTGTCACAGACACCTTCATGAGGGCTCTGCCAAGGCTGGTCCCCCAACGTCCCGGCACCCCTCCCAGACTGGGCGCCCCCTGTCCCCTGGGTCCACCCGACAGCTTTGCCTCCAGCCTCAGAGAGCTTGAGAAGGTGAGAGGTCACAGGTGTGACGTCCCACTCAAATAAAACGTAGAACAAGGACTGAGCAGCGTGTGTCTGTCTTAGTGCGGCTGGTACTGGGGTCCTATGAACTGGGAGGATGCGGAGCTGAAGCTGAGAGGGAAACCAGACGGGTCGTTTCTGGTTCGGGACTCTTCAGACCCAAAATACATCCTGAGCCTGAGCTTCAGGTCCCAGAAGGTCACACACCACACCCGCATGGAGCACTACCGAGGTACACACACACACACCCGCATGGAGCACTACCGAGGTACACACACACACCCGCATGGAGCACTACCGAGGTACACACACCACACCCGCATGGAGCACTACCGAGGTACACACACCACACCCGCATGGAGCACTACCGAGGTACACACACACACCCGCATGGAGCACTACCGAGGTACACACACACACCCGCATGGAGCACTACCGAGGTACACACACCACACCTGCATGGAGCACTACCGAGGTACACACACACACACACACCCGCATGGAGCACTACCGAGGTACACACACCACACCCGCATGGAGCACTACCGAGGTACACACACCACACCCGCATGGAGCACTACCGAGGTACACACACCACACCCGCATGGAGCACTACCGAGGTACACACACACACACCCGCATGGAGCACTACCGAGGTACACACACCACACCTGTATGGAGCACTACCGAGGTACACACACACACACCCGCATGGAGCACTACCGAGGTACACACACACACCCGCATGGAGCACTACCGAGGTACACACACACACACCCGCATGGAGCACTACCGAGGTACACACACCACACCTGCATGGAGCACTACCGAGGTACACACACACACACACCCGCATGGAGCACTACCGAGGTACACACACACACACACACCCGCATGGAGCACTACCGAGGTACACACACCCGCATGGAGCACTACCGAGGTACACACACACACACACACCCGCATGGAGCACTACCGAGGTACACACACACACCCGCATGGAGCACTACCGAGGTACACACACACACACCCGCATGGAGCACTACCGAGGTACACACACACACACACCCGCATGGAGCACTACCGAGGTACACACACCACACCTGCATGGAGCACTACCGAGGTACACACACACACACACACCCGCATGGAGCACTACCGAGGTACACACACACACACACCCGCATGGAGCACTACCGAGGTACACACACCCGCATGGAGCACTACCGGGGTACACACACACACACACACGCATGGAGCACTACCGAGGTACACACACACACACCCGCATGGAGCACTACCGAGGTACACACACACACACCCGCATGGAGCACTACCGAGGTACACACACACACACACACCCGCATGGAGCACTACCGAGGTACACACACACACACACACCCGCATGGAGCACTACCGAGGTACACACACACACACACACCCGCATGGAGCACTACCGAGGTACACACACACCCACCCGCATGGAGCACTACCGAGGTACACACACACACACACCCGCATGGAGCACTACCGAGGTACACACACACACACACACCCGCATGGAGCACTACCGAGGTACACACACACACACCCGCATGGAGCACTACCGAGGTACACACACACACACACACACACACACCGATGGTAGCACATGGGGTGAAATCGTACAGAGTAACACATCAGGTCATTTCTATTCATGGGAGTTTGTGTGTGTCCTCAGGGACATTCAGTCTGTGGTGTCATCCTAAGCTGGAGGACCGCTGTCTCTCTGTGGTGGAGTTCATAGAGAGAGCCATCATGTACTCCAAGAACGGGAAGTTCCTCTACTTCCTGCGCTCCAGAGTCCCCGGTAACCAATCAGCCAGCTGTCTGTCTCCCTGTTTATCTGTTTCCTCCTCTCTGTCTCTACCTGGCTGACAGTGTGTCTTTGTCTTCAGGTCTTCCCCCAACCCCGGTCCAACTCCTATATCCAGTCTCGAGGTTCAGCAGCGTTAAAACGCTTCAGCATCTCTGTCGCTTCTGCATCAGACAGCTGGTCCGGATAGACCACATCCAGGAGCTGCCCATGCCTATGTGAGTCAGACCCGCTGTCCTATGACGTCCTCACGTCCAGTCTCATAGAGAACTCTTATCTTTTAGCTCATGGGCTAATGTTAGCCCAGCGATCTGATTGGCTAAGAGTCACGTGATGTTTCATGTTGTGTTCATTTATTCTTACCTTCACTTTGTCTTCAGGCCTCTGATCGCCTACCTGGGGAAGTTTTATTACTACGACTCTGAGGAGGAGGTGAGCCCGTCCCTGAAGGAGAGAGGACTGGAAACCCAGGGGTGCCTGGTCCAGCAGGTCCAACCTGTGGTCCAGCCTGTCCACCACGGGCTCCATTCTAACACGTAGCCGTGGAGCCTCAGATACAGTGGATGAAGTGAGTCCCAGATATAAGTTTCATTCAGAAGAAAAAAAGTTTGAATGCCAGAAACCAAAACAAAAGTATATTGAAATAAATGTTTTATATAATAATAATTGTTATTTTTATTATTATTATATAACACATAATTCTATTGTTTTTTTAACTATTTTTTAACCGTAACATTATTATTATTATTATTATTATTATTACTGACTGATATCCATAACAATCACAATATCATTATGACCCTGTTTGATAAAAACTACAACAACCAGTAGCTTGAGGAGGAACCAAAGAGGCTCAAACAGGAAGTCAAATGAGAAACTGACTCTCTGATCAGCACCGCCATCTTGGTCTCGGAGCATATTGCATAAATAATAATAATTGTAACTAGTGAGCTCTTTATTCGTTAGTTTAATGAAACTGTTTTCTGTCTTTTACTTTTTCCTCCTTTTAGTTCTTTTCGTTGTTTTTAAACTGGAAATACTCAATCAGCTGACTGAAGGACTGTGAACCAATAAGCGGCCTCCACTCGGTCGTATCCGGGCGGCTTTCATCTAGTAGTCACTCGGTGGATGTGGGGACTCCGCCTCTCTCGTGATGTCATTGCGGGGCAGCTGGACTATTGTTGGCATCACTGTCAGCGAAGCGTTTGGATCCAGACAGGAAACTCAACCCTGAAGTTCAGTCTTCTCAACTCGAGGTCTCCTGACCGATTGTCCTGGAGCTCTCATGGATCTTCATCACCATCTTTACAGTACTAAGCTGCTAGCACGTTAGCAATATGCTAACGCTCATCAGTTTCCTGTTTATCTCAGTATCAGGGTTTCAGGTAGCGCGCTAGTTAGCTCAGTGGCTAACAGCCGATGCAACCACATTACAAGCTACGATAGCTTCTCTCGTCCAATCGGCGGTCTGCTCTGTTCTGATTGGTCAGCAGCACAAATTCAAGTCCGATCTCTGTGGATCTGAAGAGGAGCTTCTTCTAACTGATGGGACTTCCTCCGTTAGGGAGTGTGTTCGCTCACTGTGATGTCATCGAGACAGAGACTACGTGTAGGAATGTACGTGTTTATTAAACACCAGGGATCCGTATCTACGTCTTTATAGTGAGTCAGTGCAGCGGTTACGCACTGCGAGTATTCCTGTATAGAATCGGTGAATACTGTGAGACCTGTGTGGATGTAGCAGACTGATCATGGTGAAACAGTCCTTGACCTTTATGAACAAACATGAGGCTTAAAGCAGCAGGTTGGCTGTTCATTGGTCAGTGGATACCGTTTTATTTAGTCCACTGGAGATAATATACACATGGTAAACAATTACATCATTTCTCTTGACATTATCGTATAACTTCAAAGTCAGGCTGTCAATAAATGAACTAATCATTCCTATTTAAGTTTTTTTTTGTAAACACTTATAAACTTATAAAAGTATCAATTAAACAAGTGTCTAAAATAGACTTTCTGAAGTTATTACTAGTTCATTTCTGAGATGTTGAGATGGAAGCAGCGACACATCGGTCCGTTAGCGCCTTCTGTTTGACATGTGGACGAGTTCCTCCGCACACGTGACAATATTTTGACAGCCCTACTTTAAATTGTCGGTGTCACGACGCCGCTGTAAACGCCCCGGGGGTCACGGGCAGGCAGGAGCGCCGACACAGTTCTGGAACTGGGTTCTCTTCTCCCCGTCGGGCAGCGGGCCGCAGTCCTCATTTGGTCTCCCGGAGAAGTTTGCTGGTTCCTTCTTAAGACCGATGGTCGGTCTACACACACACACACACACACACACACACACACACACACACACACACACACACACACACACATGTTAATTTTGGCAGCTATTTTTGATTTAGTCTTTAGACTAAAATGTAACTAGTTTTAGTCCCATTTAATATCCATATTAAACTCCTGTCTTCCCTTCTCAGGCACAGGGACCCTGTGTTGTGTCTACAGCTGCATAATCGTCCAGCTTGCAGTGCTGTTGTCCATTAGATGTCCCAATGTCTCATTCGAACTCGCCGAAGCGTAAAATAGTCGTCGCGGTCCGTAGTCGGTGCACAAGAACCACCGCTGTGATGACGGTTGGTGGATGACGTCATGATGACGCGTTAATATCCGCCGTACTTTGTCTGTCTGTCTGTCAGCTGCGTGCGGATTTAGGGGGAAAAGGATCGTGACTTCGTCAACCACCAACATGTTCGTCTCGTTAACGAAAGTTAGAATAGATTTAGTCTTTTTTTTTTTTTTTTAATCGTTTTCGTCTCGTCTTAGTCGTGGAAAAAATGTTCGCTAACAAACATTTTCGTCATAGTTTTCGTCGACGACATTAACGTCGACCCCAATAACTGACTGATGCCGATGATGAGACTCACCTGTAGTCACTGTAGTCCAGGTTACACAGTCTCCTCCTGAAGCGTCTGGAACCATCTCCACAAGGTGGAGAACACAAAGTCCACGAGTCCCATTCGCCCCAGGTCCCCTTCACTGTGTCACACACACACTCACATGAAGCCGGTGTCTGGATCACTGAATCAAACGTGTGTGCACGTGTGCGCATCACCCACAGTGACAAGCAGAGACGTCATAGCAGACCCGTGTGTCTGTCAAACCGTCCCCATCGCAGATGGACCCGTTGTGAGCCTGGTGCAGACACCGGCGCTCTCGGCTCTGACTGCCGCCTCCAGTCTTGCTGCAGCGGATGACCCTGTTCGGGAAGGGGCTCGTACACTTCCCCCACGGGGACCAGTCGGACCACACGCCATCCACTGGGAGACACACGAGTCCAACAGCAAATTACAAAGCTGCCTTAGGGGCCAGTTTGCACATATGGGACGTCCTCTGTCCCGGAACCCTCACATCGGCACAGACAGACGAGAGACCAGGGGGTTACTGCACATGTGAGCGACACCAGAGAGACCAGGGACCTGGTTTGTACCTGGACAGTGGGTGTTGGTTAAACAGATCCTGGTTCTACGTCCCTCTCCAGGACATGGCCAGCCGCCATGTTTAGGGGCGGGGTTGTCACATCTCTTGAATGACTCCTGAAGTCCCACCCCACAGGTAACAGGACAGGAAGAGAAGGGGGACCAAGACCCCCAACCTCCATCCACTGGTCGAGAGACAGAAACACGGCTGTAAGCGTCTAGAGGACACCTGGCGTCTGTTATCGTTTGAGACAGGTGGACAGACAGGTAAACCTGGGCAGTGAGGCAGGTTGTTGCAGTTTTGATTCTCGTTGTCGTCGCCATGGCAACCCATGCCGGGCGGGTCCGTTGAGGGGGCGGGGTTAGAACAGGTGCGCCGGCGGTACCTTATGGGAGCTCGGTCTTCTGGGATACAGGAAGAGGAGCACTGAGACCAGCTGGACCAGCTGGACCAGACCCCGGCCACTGAGACAGGAACACAAGGGATGCTGGGTATTAGTGCGTGTCCGGGCGTGTGTGTGCGTGTGTGCGTGTGTGTGTGTTACCAGGACAAGGGCTCTGACAGCAGGTGCCGTTGCAGGGGATCATCTCCACCTTCTCTTTGGGCTTCTCACACTCTGAGGCTTCGATACCGAAGCACTTCCTGTTCCTCTGCATCACTCCCTCTCCACACGGGACGTTGCACTGTGACCATGGCGACCAGGGGGACCACACTGGAGAACTGGGAACACAGCAACATGTACTGGTGCTACTGGTTTGACTACAAGGAGCCCTGTGAGTCCTCACATTAACGATCAGGGGTCCGTTTCTAGTAGGAGGTTCAACAAACTGAGTCAAACCCGCACTCACCCACAGGAACGACACACGCCGTCTGTTGTCTGGTAACCGTACTGAGGGTTTTGACAGCAGTCCTCTTCATCCACCTCACCTAGCTCTTCATCACACTGACCCAGACTCAGGTAGAACCGTGCAAAACAACGCACACCCTCTGCACGCACACATACAAAGACACACACACACACACCGTTCAGCGCAGGTTCATTCACTTTATTTTGTATCGTCCAAAGTGACAAATTCGCCTCAGAGGGCTCCACCGTCTCTACGCATGTAAGCGTCCTTTGTCCCGCTACAAAGGGAGTGTCCGTCCCGCTCAGAGGACAGGACAGCGTCTTACACACAGAAATAGAGGTCTCTGTTGGAAGCAGAGGGCATTGAGACCCTCAGTGTGTGGCAGGGTGAATGGACTGTACCTGTGCAACACCCAGAGACAGCTGTCCATCAGTAACTAACATCCACACACTCGCAGCTACAGGAACCCAGCAAGGACACATGGACATGCTGGTCAACCGGGCCTGGGATCGAACCGCCAACCTGATTGGAGGACGGCCGTCCCCCCACTCAACCATCAGAAAGATGGTCAACCACATGTTTGACTCTTGCAGAGAGGACAGAGGACCTCACACACGTTGCAGATGATCATTGTGTATGTGTGTGTGTGCGTGTGCGCGTGCGTGAGCGCGTGTGCGTGCGTGTGTGCGTGTGCGCGTGCGTGAGCGTGTGTGTGTGTGTGTGCGCGTGTGTGCGTGTGTGTGTGTGTGTGTGTGCGTGTGCTTTAATTTGCCACACTGAGGAAAGTTTGTTGTTTAGTTGCCAAAGTTCCAAAAACCAGAACAAGTTTTTCTTTGAATCAGTTTGTTTGTTTGTGAATAAAACTGTGAAGTGGGATCAGATTCAAGCATTCAAACAATAACAACAACAAACAAACCAAACTGACCTGAACGATGCACAGACGCCAGAACCAGAACCAGAACCAGAATCCCTCGACCCTCCATCCTGAGGTGAAGCCAGACGTGCGACTCCGCACAGGTTCTCCCTCCGGTGTGTGTATTCAGTAGCAGGAAGTCCATATAAGGGAAAGTCTTTCAGGGCTCCTGATTGGTCGGGAGTCTCGGGTTTAGAGTCCACGTATAGAAGCAAACATTTGTTTGACAAAGTCCTTCAAATACCAACGTGATTCAGCGTGTGACTGAAAGCATTTGAATAAGTAAAGTAAAACAACATTCTTGATATTATATTATTTAAACATGAATAAACATACATGTTGTATGTAACACATATTTCCGATCTAACGCTATTTATTCATCATTATTAATTTCCTTATTTTTTACTGGGATTGACAGGGTTTTCCCTTAAAGTGTTGGTTACATGTACAGGCTGAATTTAAGCGCCTCATCAGTAGATCAAGTAGATAAAAACAAGCCCAAAGAGAGTCCAATTGATATGAATTAATAGTCATGAGCATTTTTGTATGCGCTTATACATCATATATGTGTATTTACATGTACTTTTCTCATGACATTTATAAACATAAATTCAACATACTTTCGAAATTGTTCAAACGGCAGTTATACAACAAGACAAAATATGCACTTAGTGACAAATAATGTCCTAATGTCCTGCGCGTCCTCCCTCGTGTGGACTGTCCACTAGGCAGCAGTATTTACTCATCTAAAGTCACTAAATGTATCGTGGGCAGAACTTCCTCACGTGGGAGCTGATCAGTAAGAAGGCTCAGGTTGTTCTTCCTGAGGCAGCTGAAGAGATTCAACCTGCGGGGGATTTATGTCCTGCAGCAGAAATGCATTCGGAAGTCCGCCTTGGTTTTATGGTGGGAGCCCAACGGGAATGAACCCATCCACAAGTGTTTTAATTGCCAAATAAACAAACTACTAAAATATACAACTCGCATAAGAGCCGAGACTTTGCATTCAGTCTGTAAAACAGCCTGTAGGACAGTGGATGCCCATCTGCAGCGTGTGGTCTTCACCATGTAAGGTTCCAGAAAGGCTGTACAGAACGTGATGTCCTAATAGATCGTGGTGGTCTGGAAGAACTCTACCTATAAAAGATCAATAGGATCTCTGATCCAAGCTTATCCAGCTGGCTTAAGTTAGCCTGCTCTGTAGCAGGTTCAAGTTTTTGGATGTGTTGCTATGGTGATTTAGCCAGGCTTCGAGGAACCAACAACCTGACTTTTGTAATCTTATCCTAAAATGATTCGGCTAACTCCGTTAGCCAGGTATGAGGAACGTGGCATGAAGCATTACTTAGTTTGGTTACATTTCCAGCATCACTCTTTTAAGCACGAGGAGGCAGAACCTTCTGCTCTCCCATTGGAGGATCTGAAGTCTTACCACCGATGAAGACCACGTTTACATGTACACACTCACACACACGCACACACTATACACACATGCAATAGTTATTGTTTAGCATGTTATCAACATTATCAGATATGCTTAACAAAAGCATCATTTTAATAGTTTTATTAGATGAATAATAGATCACACACAGTAGTTCACACGTTTAACAAGTCTTCTTTAAATAATAAACTGAATAAGCAGACATCACAGGTTATAAACCTGTCATAAACTGTTAATTACACAAACATGTACTGAACTGATACATATTATCTATAAAAACAGATCATGATGGAATTTAAATGCGTTTTTAATGTTTTTCTATGTTTATATAATGTATATATTTCCTCAAAAATCATGTATTTATCTTTCATCATAATATAATAATATAATATATATATATTATATGTTTTCCTGCATAAGTTTGAAAAATCTCCAGAACGTTTTAAATATATATAAATAAATGTAAAGAAAATGTTTGAGATCCTTATTTCTGGTTTCTTTGTCTCGTCAGTCTGCAGCTCCTCTCTCGCTGGAGGAGAAAGGTCAAAGGTCACTCTGGGGTCAGCTACCGCCCTGCATGCTGGAACACCTTCAGCTCACCTGTGTGAGCTCATCGTACCGCTGTGCTTGGGGGCAAAGGTCACGCCTCTTCCCGCTCTCTCCTGAGATCCAGACGAGCTCTTTCTCATGATCCCTGAATCATAAAATCTTATTATGTCGTAGGTTTTAATAAATGTTGATTGTTTCGTTTCTGTGCAGCGGGACCTCCTCACCTGCAGAGGGCAGCACCTCTGGTCTCTGCACGCTGTTGCTGCGAGTAGAAGGATGGGTCCCGGTCTTGGAGAGGCGCCGTTGCCGGTGGTTCAAAATGGCGGCCGGTGAGAAGATGCCAGGGGGCGGGACTTTACCTGTCCTCAGGTACAGCGCCTCAATCTCTTCCTTCTGATGGGCTTGCAGGTTCTGCACCTCCACGTGGTGTCTAGTGTTCAAAGGGTTCATACCTTATTCATCTCATTCCCTTAAGATTGTTTTCAGCTTTTCCATCAATCACCTTTTGCGTAGCTCCCGCAGCTCCGCCCACATCTCCTCCTTCTCACTTTCTGATTCGTCAGAGCTGATACCATCCCAGACGTTAATGCTCAGTCTTCGACCCCCCCTCCTCCTCTTCTCCTCCTCCTCCTCCTGTCCATGAGGGTTACCATGGAAACCCTGAATCTGAACCGGCGCGGAAACCTTAACCACAGTGCTGCTCTCTGATTCGCTGAGCCCCGTGACGCTGCTTTCTGAGCTTCCCGATTGGTTCACACTGTAGGGGGGTGGGGAGTGGGCTGTGGGCGTGGCATGGTGGAGGGGGCGTGGCTCCTGTAGACGGACAGTAGGAATGCCTTTTGTGGGCGTCACCTGGAAACGACCAACGTTTAAGACTGAGGTTTTGTTCACTGGAAGAGAGACAGAAGAATAAGATGTGAGATGTCGATGAGTTCGACCGGGGAGTAGAGGACAAACAGCGCCAGTAAAAGTAAGGATGAACAAACTCATCTCATCACCTTCCGGTTGGGTGGGGGGCACCTGGACGGGACCAAGATGACCGGTCGGACTGGAAGGACAGACGGTCTCTGGAACTGTCAGATCAGATTAATGATCAGTGAGTCACAGTCTGATATCACGTCAGTTTGTGATGTCAGTGGTACTCACCTTTAGGGGGCGGAGCTGAGCCAACCTTTACCTGAACGGGGCTAAGAGGCTGAAATGATTGAGTCGAGGAGTGAGTGAGTGAAGGAGTCAGTTGATGAAGACGTGCGGAAGGGAAGGAAGGACATATTTGAATAAATGAAACCAGCTTTTTCTAACGTTCTACCTGGACTACAGGAATCAGCAAGCTCACCTGTGCCTCAGGTGCGTTGACTTGGCTGGGCAAAGCCCCGAGCTGGCTGTGAAGGGCAGAGCCTGGCTCAGGATTAGGGGGGCCGAACAGCTGGGAGGAGAAGGAAGCAGAAAAGGAGCCATGGCCTGGCGGGAGGAACTCAGGACCCATGGAAGGAGACATGGGAGGAGGGAATGGGGAAGACGGGGGTTGGGGGTAAAAGCCCTGGTTGAGGGTCCCGGTGGGGGGTAAGAAGGACTGGGCCACCCTCATGGCCAGAGAGAGCACATTGGCCAGGGAGAAGATAGGCTGGTCGGGGGCCGGCCAGTGAGGAGGAAGGGAGGGGGTAAAGGAGGAGAAGGTGGAGGAGGTGAGGGGAGAGGAGCTACTCTGGTCTGGGTGGAGGCTGGTTGTGGAGCCGTCGGAGGGGTAGGCGGTGTAAGCGGGAGAGGGAGGGTCATACACAGGAGAAAGGGCGGCGTGGGGGTAATGGGCAGCAGGCTGATGGGAGGAAGCTGGAGAGAGAGGGGGAGTGGGGGGGATTATCAACACGGGGTTTCCCAGGGTTTGAAAAAGTCTCCGCCCTCTAAGGGGGAGGAGTCTGGGTCTGCAACGTTTGATGGAAAAAACATTTTTTTCTTTCATTTGAGTTTTTTTCAAGTTGAATTCCTTTTCTTTAGAAGATTTGCCCACATGAGGATATTAACTATCACCAAGTATTAGTGTTATGAGATGGACTGTTGCTCCTGTAGAGCAAATAATCAACTAACCGAAACGTTATCAAAGTCGTTCAGTTAGTTCATTCATTTTATTCTAGAAACATATCATCATATCAGACATATATTGAATCATTTTATCGCTCAATGGATTCTACTTCCTGTTCGCTCAGAACCATCGTTTCTTACCAGGAAGCGAGGGCGGGCTCCTGGACATGTGTCGTGGTGGCGCCATGTCCTGTAGAGACAGTAGAAGTTTCTCAGTCACAACATCAAGATACACAAACACCGTGATGATTGAATCCAAGCTGCCTACAAGAGAGTCGCTGAGTGTAGGGGGGGCGGAAAGGTGGGGCGACGCTGCGCTGCCGCCCGGCTGCTGGCGAAGCATCATAGACTCCGCTCTCTTGATGATGTCATACATGCGGAGGATGAACCCTTCCCGTTCTAACGGCACGATGAAGTCTCTGTGGATCTGAACACAGATCACAGCCGGTATATTTATTAAGGAGTTATATTACTGACGTCATAATCACAGATCAGGTGTCATATGTCAGATACACACATACAGACCTTAAATTGACTGAATAAAGTTTTGATTAAAAATACACAAAAGCAAAAGAAGAAAGAACTGTAAATTATTATAATTATTATATAGAAAAGTATCTTATTCCCCCCGCATGGTGAGTCTCTGCGCTGCACTCTGATTGGCTGCTGCCGCTCACCATCACAGAGGCGATGTCCTCCGGGTTGTCTCCGTCCAAGTCAAACTTGAAGGTCACCATCTTGCTGTTGTGGGTTTGCAGCTGACACTCCACCACGCGGTCCGCCATGTCGGTTACCTGAACGCACCGCAGCATGATTTAAATGTGTAAACATGGCTGCACACATTGACGTCTCACATGAGCGGGATGTCACGTCACCCCGGTGATTCTGAGGCGAGCCTTTGCTCGCCGCCTCATCTGCCTCGTCGCCGCCTGACTTCCAACTTCCTGATTGCCCCTCTCTGATTGCCCCTCATTGCCGTCACTCAAACCCGAGGTGATGTCGGAGGCGTTGCTGCAAACAGGAAGTGAAGAGACACCCAAGACGACTTTAAGAGAACTAGATGTTTACAAGATAAATATTCATGAGATAAAGTGTTTACGAGATGAAGGTGTGCGTTACCTCTCAATAGGTGAAGAAAAGCCACAAACAGACTCCGATGGCTGTCTCTCAGCATTGTGGGACACGGCAATGCTCTGGAGGACAACAATTTAAAGTCACTTCATAATCGGATTGGTCTAGAATAATTTAAAACGTATTCATTAATAATGACTAATTACTCTATTTCAGCGGTTCCCAAACTCAAGAACGCCGCGGCCCACTTTGAAATCTGAAAATCTTTTGCGGCCCCAACAAACCTTTAATCACAACTCTGATTAAAACATAATGATTAAATAACCTGAAGAATTTAACCACAATCAAACATCCGCCAGCAAAAGTCCGTCTCCGTGAGGTATTTGCTCGCTTGCGAAACGTGAGCCTCGTTGCTCGTGAGGAGAATCTCTGCTCGCGCTGGAAGGAGTTTTCTACGCGCTCGCTGTTGTTCTTTCTGACAGGGAGGTGGAGACGGTGCTTTCAGGGTCCGCTCACGCCGCCCCCCTCGCCATCCACGCCTTAAATCTCCGGCTGCTTTTAGAATAACTTATGTTCCCCGTTAAGAAGGTTCAGCTACTGTAGAGAAAAGGGCGCCGTCTCTCGCTCTTTAATCTCATGAAGCGCTCGGCGAGAACGACAGCTTCGTTTCTCCGACGCGCCCTGAAAGCAGCTCCGTATCTCGCTCAGCATCTCGCCGTCGTAGACGAGCTTTGGCGTGTTTGGCAGAGTGAACAACCAGTACGGATCAACCGATTAACCAATTGATGCATATATAAGAATCCAGATTATAAGGCACTGTCGTTTTTTGAGGAAGTTAAAGCCTTTTAAGCCTTGGAGTGCGGAAAATGTGGTATATTGACTTTAATACCACAAGAGGGCGCCGCGTTTGTTGAACAACGACAGGCGGACAAGAGCAGCCGTTTGGAGCGAGAGCCTTATTGTTTTATTAATCTGTCCGTTTAAATTGTTTGTGCTTCATCAACTAATGTTTCACATAACGAATGTGCCGCATCATGAACATTTTTATATTAATTTCAAAATTTTAAATATTGAAAATTGAAAAACTTTATTTATTTATTGTAAATGACCTCTCGCGGCCCACCTGCAGTACCTGCGGCCCACACTTTGGGAATCGCTTCTCTATTTTAAATTCATCAATGTTAAAAGCGCCCGTCTTTAGTTTAACCCAGCCTGTTCCCTACTTTTGTCCCCATCCCACCTTGGGAAAACGCAGCACGGGAAGGGGCGGAGCTTTGAGTGGAGGCCGGATGATAGGGGGAGGAGCCTGATGTTGAGTGGTTTCCTGGGCCAGTGGTGCAGGGGCGGGGACATAGTGGATGGGGGCGTGGTGAGGGGCTGGAGGGGGCGCGGCTTCAACTTTCCCTGGCACACCTGTGTAGGTGAAGGATCCGTCCATCTCAAAGTCCGCTGCCGACAAGGATTGTGAATACAAATGAAATGATTATAATCAAGTGAAAAACAATAACATGAGGAATCAATATAATGACGGACATCCACAGATGAGAGATTGACAACACAATATTAGTAACCCTGACATGTAGTGGAGGAGTTAGAGGTTTGTTTGGCCGTCGCCTCCTCGTCTCGTTCTCCTTCGGTCCTGCTGCTGATCCCAGAATCCTCTCTGCTCGCTGATGTCACTGCTGCTAAGGGCTGGGTTTGCATGCAGGAAGGACTCAGGTGTCTGGAAAAAACTGAGTCCTGCTGCGAGTTTTAAACGTAAAGATGTTAAATATTTTTAACCAGCTGGTTGTTAAAGTTGAACTGACAACTCCTTTCTTTGAATTCATAGCTTCATAAAAAAAGTCTCACATATGCAGAAAAACAATGTTTGAGGTATTGTAGTAACACGTCACCTGGTTTATTACAGCTATAATGATGTTGATTGGTGAAAATGAGTTCAAGTTTTGTGATAAAAAGTTATTTGCAACTCTTAGAATGATAATCTGTCATGTTTCCATGGGATCATTTTTAGACGCACTTGATTGGCCGATCTGGTGCCAGATGCTTGGTTGTGATTGGCCGGTTCTGGTATCCGGGGGCAGGGAACAGACTCCTCGGCTTCCTTCTTTTGGGTGTCCTCCAGCAGTCGGCGCCTTTGTTTTTCTCGCTCCCGCTTCACGGCCGTCACCCGATGTCTGATCGCCTTGGCAACCGGCTTGTAGTCGGCCTCACACAAGAACCCCAGCACCACCTGAGAGAGAGCGAGAGAAGGGTCAGACCACCTCAACCAGGGATGATGTCATTGACACGTTCAGGTGGGCGGGGCTACCATCTCCTGGGCAACCTCCTCCGGGATGTCTTTGTACAGCTCGAACAGGAACTCGATGGCGTTGTTATCCTTGTACTTCCCATGGAGCTTCTTGTTGTGGTCCATCCTGAGCCAGAGCTTCAGAGCCGCCTTCGAGCCCTTGTCCTCCTCGGCCAGATCCACGTGGACCCCCAGCTGCTCCTGGAAGAACCGATGACCCAGAAGGTCCTGGACGGTGAACCTGCAGCCGGAGGACCGTGACATCGACAGTCGGCGTAAGTAGGTTCAACTATTCATGCTTCATTGTACACACACGCATACAAACTCACAAGCACACACAAAAAAATTAAAACCACACAAAAACGAAAAAAAAGTTACGTATGTAACTACGGTTCTATGAATTCTGGCGTTATGTAGTAGGGAAATCCAAGCCCTGGCTGGCCACAGAGGGGCCACCAGCGAGAGTCTGTGGCACTGTTGGAGAACTTGGAGGAGCGTTGGCAATATCAGAGGAAATGGTGGAATGGCGTAAAATAGCTCTTCTGGCCAAGTTAGGAGGGTGTGGGATACACGTAGTAACTCCACAGATCTGGTGCGCCCTTGATGATTTATGGGAAACACGCCAGAGGTGTTGTCCGACTCGACAAGAACATGTTTTCCCATCAGGTGTGGCAGAAAATGTGCGAGCGCTAGGTGCGCGGCCCGTAGCTCCAGGACATTGACATGCTGCGTACGGTCTTGAGCAGACCACTGCCCCGAAGCAGGCCGTGTTCTGCCACATTGCGTCCCATCCCAAGAGGCAGGCATCTGTGGTGACCACCTCCCGTCGTAATTGGACAGAGCCCATTGGGCCCCAACTCGACAGAAATGCTCTCTCCCTCCATGGAGATAAGGTGAGCAGTCGCTTTCTGCAGAGGGCGTAGTGACAGCAAGCCTAAGAGAACAACAGCTGAGACAGTTGCCAGTTTGGAGGGCATCCGCCTGCCCCCTCGGAAAGAGGAGAGGCTGTTGTTCACACGCGCTGGGGTGACGGACGGGTGACTGTGATTGTGTCCAGAGCCACACCAATGAAGGTTATCTTCTGAGAAGGGCTTTGGGACTTCTTCTCCATATTTACTCTGCGGTCCAACCGGGCTACGTGAGAGAGAAGGACGGCACTATTTTCGTGCCCTGCGATTGCAGGGGGGAAAGGGCATTGTCCACACACCATATAAACACCCGTGGAGAGAGGGAGAGTCCGAATCGGAGCACCATGAACTGGTAGTGACGGCCTTGAAAGGCGAAACGAAGAAACTGCTGTGGTAAGGCCAAATGGGAACGTGGAAATTAGCATCCTTCAGGTTGTCAAACGTGAGCCACTCTCCTTTGGAAATCTGCTGTGTCTGCTCAGTATGTGAAAGGGTGACACCTTCAGGAACTTGTTGAGTTCCCTCAGGTCTAGAATTGGACGTAATCCGCCACATTTCTTGTTCACAAGAAAATAAGCTGAGTAGAACCCCGGGTTGTGACAGGGGGTCCACTCTCGAGAGAGGACCCATGGCCAGAAGTACGGCTAACTCCCGGTGGTACAACCCAGGGGTCCGGAGGGTGAACTGCCCAGTAGCTGATCTGCTGCTGGGAGAGAATATCGCCGGCCGGCCCGCATCAGGCCTCAATGACTCCTCGGGGGAAACTATGAGGAATGCAATAGTTGGGCAGAATTTTGCCGCGTCCTGCATGGCCCCCAGAGCTCGTTCATCATCGTATGATGGGACAGAGCTGTGGTGTTCCAGTCAGGATTTCGAGTGCATAATAGCACAGAAACAGCACTGGTCATAATTACGAATGATCTTCTACTTGTACCCAGGACTCATCTCTTTTCTTGTCTTGCTGGACCTCAGTGCCGCATTTGACACCATTGATCATTGTATCCTGTTGCAGAGTCTAAAACATTTGGTATTGAAGGAACTGCTCTCAGCTGGTTTAAATCGTATTTATTTGATCAATCCGAGTTCGTACTTGACCACCAATGTGAGGTCCCACAAGGTTCTGTGCTTACTTCAAATGAAGTGCGAGAACCATACATTTACAGGAATTTTCCTTAACAATTTTACAGAGAAAAACCTTGTACTGGAGGTCCTGGGTTCGACTTCGCCCAGTGGCCTTTCTGTGTGGAGTCTGCATGTTCTCCCCGTGTCTGTGTGGGTTCTCTCTGGCTACTCTGGCTTCCTCCCACAGTCCAAAGATTTGAGGTTGATTGGTGACTCTAAATTGCCGTCTAGAGTGTTAGTGTGAGTGGTTGTTTGTCTCTGTGTAGCCCTGCGATTGGCTGGCGAGCAGTCCAATGTGAACCCCGTCTCTCGCCCGAAGTTGGCTGGGATAGACTCCAGCCCCCCCGCGACCCTGTGTGCAGGATAAGCGGTTTGAAGATGGATGGAAGTTTCCAACCCCTAGTTTAATTGAAACATTGAAAATCTTTATGAATGGCTAATCTTTCATGAGAATTGACAATGTGTTAATATGTAAAATAATTTAAAATAATACGTTTTTACTGCAAAACCTTTGTTGATATCACTGTATTGAAGGTGTTTGATCGTAATAATACAGAAAAAATCTATAAAACAACAGGAAGGAAACAAGGAACATTCCTGTAAATTTATGGCTTTCGCACTTCATTTGAATTAAGTTATTTTACCATAATTTTATGTTTTTTGTTTGGCAGCCGCTGCAGCCAGTCATTCAACCTTCTTTTTACGTTTTTTTTTTTTTACAGTGTATACAAAATAAAATGAATTGAATTGGTGTGATGATGCCACATCTCATACAGGCCTCCTCTGACAGGCCGTCCCTCAGATGTGAGTGAAGAGGAGGCATACAGGTCCTACAGCTGGGAGAGTGAAACATGGTCCTGCTCAATCGGCTTAAGCGCTCTGCTGGATGTTCCTAGGACTGCCAGGGAGAGAGGCCTCTAGGCTGCCGGTCTTGGGGTCCCCTTAGGTAGCTTGAGCGGGAGCACTCTTCGAAATACATCTCAATTTTTAGAGAAATAGATCGTTCAAGCTTAGCTACCAGAGTAGCTACCAGAGTAGCTACCCGAGTAGCGAGAAGATGAAATAGGACTGATCTCCGGGTGGGTCATCTGGGGTCACAGGTGACTCGTTGGTATAAAGACTAGACTTGCGGGTTAGGGTTAGCATGGGACAGAAGATAATCCAGTGTGAAGCACTGCCTCTGGTGGTCAGTTTGGATGAAATAGAACTACAATTTGACCCTAAACCTAGCTAACAAAACAAGTCTGACGTTTTTGGTATCGTTTTAAAATAGTTCATAGTAACTTACAGTTATGAGCAGGGGGTGCAAATTAACTCTGCAATTGTATTGTTTCAGCTGCTTAGATATAGATTTTTCCTTCAGTCAGTTTCATATATATAGTAGGGGAAGGAGAGCAGCGGACGAAAAAGAGAAAGAGTTTATGTTAGATGTTAAAGACCCCAAACCAGAAGTAATCTGTGTTGTGTTTTTTGCTTTCATTTAGAAAACCCTGCTTGTCGTCTTGGTTTGTGTCCCCCCACCTCACACATCGATCCTGAACGTATTACATATTTACATGATGAGTTGTATTTAAATATATACAGGTGTCCCCTCACCTCTCTTTGCTGTCGGTACGAATGCAGCCTTCTATGATCTCCTTGAGCTCCAGGACGGAGACCTTGAGAAAACTGTCTGGTTTGATTCCCTAAGAGAAAAACAAATATCAAGCATATGACCAGAAACTGGAAGTGGAGGGTAGTCAGGTGTGGCTGTAGCCTTATGTTGAATTGTGCCAGGGGATGTTCAAGGACTAAAGTGTCATGGGGAGTTCAGGGACCAATGTGTGTCCAGAGACAGAAAGTGGACTGCACTCCAGTGGTCGGAGCCTCACGTTGGTGACTTTGCGATAGATCTGGGCGGCATTTTGACACTCGGAGTACGGGTACTCGGACGTGGCCATCTCCAGGATGCACATGCCGAACGCGTAGACGTCCACGGCCTCGTCGTACTTCTCCTCGTACATCTCTGGAGCCATGAACTCCGGGGTCCCTGAACACATCCCAACAGTGACAGTAAACGAACAGCTTACCGCGCTGGCCTGTCTTACGTTGCTTTCTCACCGATCACGCTCTTGGCGAATGAGGCCTTTTTGAGCGTGGCGAGGCCCAGGTCTCCGATCTTCACTGATGCGCTGGGCCCAGTGATAAAGACATTGTCACATTTTAGGTCTCGATGCAGGATAGGGGGGCAGCGGGAGTGTAGGAACTGAAGCCCCTTAAGGATCTGGAAGCTCCAACGCTTCAGCAGCTTCAGCTTCATCTGACGAAACCGCCGCAGGTACCTGAAGCAGCGTAGAAACACAGGTGAGCTCCTCCAGTGAAGCCTTCAGGGACTAGAATGATGTGTCTCTGTAGTGGACTCACGTCTTCAGGGTCCCGGAGGTCATGAGCTCCGTCACCAGGATGGTGCACTTGTGGCCCCTCAGCGTTGACTTCCAGGAGTCGAAGAAGCGGACGATGTTGGGGTGCTGCAGAGCCTTCAGCATCTCCACCTCCTCCGTGAACCTCTGACGCTCCGACTTGGAGAGACGATGAGTCTGAAGATCAATAATTGTTCAAATAGAACAATAAAGTAAAATGTAAAACCTTTCTAACATTTCTGAACTTGTTTCTCATTTTTCATTGAATGAAATGTCAGCATATAAACGGTGGGTCAACACATCCGCAGAAATATTAACAACTTTTTTTTCACATGAACTTTTGAGGGAAGAACCATAAAGACCTCATTACGTGTGTGTGTGTGCTAGCGTCTGTGTGTGTGTGTGTGTGAGAGCTTTTATCTATATCAACCAGCTGCCGTCTGGCCGATATGAAATAACACATGTTTATGGTACAAAAACTGCTTATTCACCGTTCCCGTATCCCTCTCAAACACACATTCTAACGCAAAGTAACACGTACTGACGTGCAAACACACACTAACACACAGTGACATATGTTAGCGTGTCTTTGGTTAGCTTTGTGCTGAGAGCCGCATTTTGATTAGCGCCATCTTGCTGTTGTGTCCTGTTGTGTGAAAGCTGGTGTACTGCTGTGTACTGCTCTGTATAGTGTGTGTATGTAGTACTACGTACTGTTACCTGCAGCTCACACCAGGCCACCTCCACGGTTGTCTCAGTGTCCAGTCCTTTATAAACCGCCTTGAAGGATCCTCGTCCGATCTCAATGTTGAACTTCAGGAATCGTCCGTCCGGAGACGATGCCACGGCCTCTGTCTCCTCTTCGTCACGCTCCTCCTCCTTCTTTGGTTGCCATGGTAACGCCTCGTTGGTGTCTGACAACGTGACTGACGTCTCCTCCCCCGAGTCTGAGTAGATGTCCTGATTTGCCGGAGGGTTGTCCTTTGAGGTTGTCATGGTAACAGGCGAAAGAGAAGGCGAAAGTGTGGACTGTTGTTCTTCCAGGTCTCTTCTTGGTTCGGTTGTCCGTTTCCTCTTCTTGAGGTCAGAGAAGTGGGAGGAGCCACCATAGGATTCAATTAAACTGTAACAAAAGATAAGATTTTAACTTACATTTTATTATTTTAAGTGTTTTCTGTCTGGCTGATGTTGTGATATCTTTGGTTCTTGTTTGAATATTTTGTTTCTTAAAGATGAAAACGTTAAAATGTTGTTGTTATTGTTATTATTATTGTATCGTATTTTTAGTCAATTATATTATTTTCATATTCTATTGTACTATATTATATAATATATTATATTATATTGTGTCATATCAAATAATACAGTATTGCCTCTCATGTCATCTTCAACAGCGATCAGGGGTCGGGTTGCAGGGGTACCAGCCCCAGCAGGGGGTCCCAAACGTCTATTTCCCGGGCCACTTCTACCAACTCTGACTGGGGCGTCCAAGGTGTTTCCAGGCCAGTGTGGAGATATAATCTCTCCACGTAATCCTGGGTTTTCCCTGGGGCCTTTTGGCTCAGCTCTTTTTTCCCGGGTGCAGTAAAGCGAGTGAAAGACCTTCGCTCAGAATATGGACACATTCCCTACACGGACAGATTGTCAGGGTGCTGCATGGCGGGGAAGGTAGGACTCAGACGCAGAGTTTTCAAAAAGAAAAGGGACTTTAATTGTCAAAAAGGTTTTCAAGGGGCAAAATCGAAGACAGGAACCAAGACCGAGAGCGTGGACGTGGACTTCCATACAATGAACAATGACGCGACAAGTGACAACAGACACACGTGGCTTAAATACACAAGGGAGGCGCAGGTGATTGGACACAGCTGGGAACAATCATGACATGACAGACAATCACAGGGGACGACAGGACAAGGCAGGAAGTGACGTGACCAGGGAGAACAGAGGAAGGGAACTACAAAATAAAACCAGACATTAACCCAAACCGTGACACAGATCTAGCTTTGGGTGTACAGGGATTTGATGGCGCTCCTGCTGCACGTCCTACAGTATCTCTCGGGGGACCCGGTCATACGCCTTTCCCAGGTCCACAAAACACATGTAGACTGGATGAGCATACTCCCAGGCCCCCTTCATGATCCTATCAAGAGCTGGTCCGTTGTAGCACGACCAGGACAAAAATTCAAATTTTTTCTTTTCAATCTATCGTTTGATTATCGGCCGAACCCTCCTTTCCAGCACCTTTACCAGGGAGACTTGCCACACACTTTCTGGTCCGTCTTTTTAAAAAGAGGTACCACCACCATTCCGGTCTGCCACTGTCCCAGATTTCCACCCAATGTTGCAGCATCTCTGGACGGATCTCATCCATCCCTGGGCTTTGCCGCTGCAGAGTTTTCGACTACCTCAGTGACTTCCACTGGGCAAATTAACAATGATCCTTTCTCCACCTCCAGCTGGGCCTCAACCAAAGAGGGCGCAGTTGGATTCAGGAGTTCGTCAAAGTGCTCCTTCCACCGCCCGGTACTATAGTAGTACTGCAAACGAGTAGTTGCGGTAACCAAACTTAACAACACCGCTGCATATCGTCAGCGCGAAAAAAGTCGATATAAAAAACAACGAGCCCCTGTTATCGGTCAGAAGGAGGGAACCGTCACAAACATTCCACAGATTCTTGGTCATTACCTTAGTTGGATGACTTGCACTGATGGAAGTCAGCCGGGTTTCCTTTTCAATGAAATGAAATGCCTCTGTTAGTAAGCAATGCTAATTAGCATTTGTTTTCCGTTAGCCTTTATCAATGGCAGGCGATCTCCACAGTAGCGATTGACCTATTGGGCACCCCTGACGTACACTAGTGAACATCCTTATGTTCGAACATAGTGTTTGTTTTGGACAATTTATGACTGGCACAGAAGTCCAACAACAAATGGCCGCTCGGGTTCAGATCAGGGTAGCCAATTCTCCTGATCAAGCCTCTCCAGGCATCTCCATCATAACATCTGCATTAAAGTCTCTCAGCAGGACTATGGACCCTTAAGGAAGCCCCATGCAGGACATCCAGTGTCTCCCAACTGCAGTTTGGTACAAACGCACAGACAACAGTCAAGAGTTTTCCCCCCCATAACCCGAAGGCGTAGGGAGGCGACGCTTTTGTCCACCTGCGTAAACTCCAATGTAGCAGCACTCAGCCGGGGACTTGTGAGTATCCCCACACCCGCCTGGCGCCTCACACCATGGGCCGCTCTACAGTAAAATAGTCCATCCCCTATCCAGGAGTACAGTTCCGGAGCCAAGGCTGTGCGTAGAAGTGAGCCCCACCAACTGATAATGCTCCACCTCTCGCACAAGCTCTGCCCCCCCTCAGAGAGGATACATTCCACGTCCCCAGATCTGGTCCGACCCCCCACTGTCACTGCCACCCTTGTAGCAGCGCACCCAACCCAATCAGTTTTCTCCAGGTGCTTTGCGGCTGTAATATGATATTGCATTATATTATATCATGCAATATTATATTATATATGATGATAAAATATTGTATTTGATTATATTATACTATTTCAGATATCATATTATATAGATATACATGTTATATAGTGTAATAATATACTACATCACATTATTTTGTATTATATTAAATTGTGTTATATTATATGAAATGATGATATGATATTTAATATTGTATATTATATTATAAAGAATGTTATATCATAACATATTAGATTTTATATTATATTATATCAGCCATAATATATTACATTTAATATTATTGTTTTATATTATGCTACATCATATTATATTATTTGGCATTATATTTTCAATAATTTCATATCATAAATTACATTACATTACATTATATGACATTATTGTTAGTTTTGATTGTTCTAAGTGTGTTCTTTGTGTGTGTTGAATGTCTTATGACTACTTGGCAATCTTTTACTTTTACTTTTCTCATTTTCTCACGTGCACAGACAATAGTGTATGACCTTTCTAACTGTATCTCCTATTTTTAGGTTTATTTTATAATTATAATTAATTTATAACTGCCTCTTGGAACTACAGATAAAATAGCCTTTTAGATAAAATAAACTCACTCTGTCAGCAGTCACTGAGGCTGAGTTTAATGTGAAGACTTATCCAAGACTTCTTCTCCCTCCTCTCCGTTCTTCTTCTTCTTCTTCTTCTTCTTCTTCTTCTTCTTCTTCTTCTTCTTCTTCTTCTTCTTCTTCTTCTCCTTGTTCCTCTTCTTGTTCTTCTCCTTCTGCTCCCTTTTCTTCTTGTTTAGAAGTCGTTTCTCACCAGAGAGCTCGCGCTGTGAGAGAGCCCTATCAGCGGAGAGCAGACGTAGCCCCGCCCACTGGACACCTGTCACCTGACCTGATAAAACACGAGACATCGGATATACTTTGAAACCTTCACTTAAACTTTTCATTCACCAATAACATAAAATCAATCATTAGTGAAAAATATATATTTTTAAGGGTTTATTTTATTTTGGTTTTATGTTTTAACTTGTTGTTTTTTTATTTATCATATTGATTATTTCATATTTCACACATCGAACGTCGAAAGCCAATACAAACAAATTTGTATTACAAACACATTTGTTTCATTTCTAATTGTGTTGTTGATAATAATAATACTATTAATATAAAAGGTTATTATAGTTCAATAAACTGTACAATATGTACCCCTGGGATGTATTGGAGTACTTGAGTACTTTGTATATAATAATTCACGTATAGTACTGCATATACTATTAATCTGGTCAAATTACGTAGTTGTGATGGACGCAGACGCACGTTACTGATGTCAGTGTGCATCTTAGATGCTTCATGTGTGTTACAGTGTGAGTCATGCAGACAACACAAATAACTAGATTCAAAGGAAAACGTTATTAACAAGCCAGCAACATAAATGAGTTATACGGTTAATCACTGCTTATAATCTTACTATTTACTCCATACTACTGGCAATAAATGATCCCTGGTGATCTATGTTTCTACGGCATGATCGTTATTTCTCGTGAACGGAGCAATGATACGTCACTATTTAAATATTGCCGCCTCAAGGAATAGTCGGACGGAAACGTGAAGGATGGTCCAGTGGTTCCTATGCTGAAGGAGCTAAGTAGGGAACCACTCAAGCTCCTTTCCTTAGCATTGGAGAATTCAAACAGCTCTTATCATGGCGACCACTTACACTACTTGAGGAACCATCATGTAACCTCCTTTGGGACTCATGGATACTTATTATATATTTTCACTTTCCGATTCTAATTCTATATAACTTTTTTATTCAGAAAGGCGTATTTTAGTCTTTCCTATGTTTTTACTAGCTTTTAATTTATTTTAACTATATGTTTCAACTATATATACAGCAGCTCGTTAGATAAATTCTGGTCATTTGTTTTTCTTACTTTAATCAAATTAAATATATTATTTTTAAATTGACAATAATTATTCTTGGCATTGTAATTATTTGTGTCATTCAATGGTTTCTTAAAACAACATTCAAAAGACTTAACGGTTCACAAAAAAACAGTTACCTTCAGGACTGAATCGATTTATCCGTCATTGATTAACTGCTTCTGCGATCTTTTCATGCTGTCTAAATTATCCCACAATGCTTTGCGCCCTCAGTAGTTGCCAGTCATTGTAGCAACGTAGACTGAAGTGACGCTGCGGATCTTTGTTAACGTCTCGGAACCGAACTTTTTGTTTCCGCGGACTCTCAACGGTTTCTCTCCCGAACATCATGAAGGAGACGGTGGCCAAGCGCCGGGGGGACAAGGCGGGAAACCCGGACTCCAAAGCCGAGAAGCCGAAGGACCCGGGCCCCGAGACGCAGGACGTTGAGATGCCGGAGGAGGACGCTGCTAACGTGGCTAAACAACCCAAAGAGCTGGATAGCTTGACTCTCGATGGTAAACGTGTAATACTTCCATAGAAAACATCGGGGCTGGCTGGTACGGGAGCCGGTTCACCGGAGATAGGCTTCATTCCGCAGCTTTTGTCACTTTAGCATCAGCAGCTAACGTTAAACAACCTGGACACTGGGTGGTAAACACGACGGTAGCATCTTAGCATCGGCGGCTAACAGGCGGCGTGAAGACGCTACGGTAACCGTTAATGTTCCCTAATATAACGAGAGGGGAGATGTAAGGCAGAATGTTTACACCCGTTTTGTTGGTGCTTCTCTGCCGAATGTTAAGAGGACACGTTAGAACATGTTGGACCTGGACAGGTGGACTTCACACCGCGTAACACGAAGGCGAAGAACCGACTCTAAATGAAACTGTCACAATGATCCAATTGTCTGTACCCCCCAGACATCAGGGAGCACGTGAAGCAGATCGAGAAGGCGGTGTCCGGCAAGGAGCCCCGCTTCGTCCTCAGAGCTCTGAGAGCGTTGCCTTCTACGAGCCGGCGTCTGAACACCAACGTCCTCCACAAAGCTGTGTTTGGCTTCTTCACCAACAACACCTCCACCAGGGACTTCCTGTTGGGCTTCCTGGAGGAGGTGGGATTAATTCTAACTGATAATCAGTCCTTTAATGTTTCATATCAAACCTCGTAAACCCGACTCCTTATGGATCTAGTGATCACATGGTCAGTGCGGTGTTAATTTTGGCAGCTATTTTGATTTAGTCTTAGTCTTTAGACGAAAAAATGCATATTAGTTTTAGTGACATTTAGTCATTTTAATCCTCCTTAGTTTTAGTCGACGAAAACTAGACTAAAATGTAACTAGTTTTCGTCCCATTTAATATCCATATTAAACTCCTTTTCTTCCCTTCTCAGGCCCAGGGACCCCCTGTGTTGTGTCTACAGCTGCATAATAGTCTAGCTTGTAGTACTTGGTTGTCCATTAGATGTCCCTCCTAGGACAGGCCTATAGATGTCCCTCCTAGGACAGGCCTATAGATGTCCCTCCTAGGACAGGCCTACAGCAGG
Organism: Gasterosteus aculeatus; assembly: GCF_964276395.1. Lineage (NCBI taxonomy): Eukaryota > Metazoa > Chordata > Actinopteri > Perciformes > Gasterosteidae > Gasterosteus > Gasterosteus aculeatus. The sequence continues at coordinate 18,472,828 of NC_135699.1, forward strand.
TCGGCAAACGTTTTGACTCGCGGCCACAATGGGTTGTAAAATGTGACGGAGGAGCCGGGCCAAGAACAAATGTTTGAAGTGTCTGTGAGCGAATATAAATGAGTGGTTGGTGGATGACGTCATGATGACGCGTTAATATCCGCCGTACTTTGTCTGTCTGTCGTCTGTCAGCTGCGTGCGGATTTAGGGGGAAAAGTATCGTGACTTCGTCAACCACCAACATGTTCGTCTCGTTAACGAAAGTTAGAATAGATTTAGTCATAGTTTTTATTTTTTAAGATCGTTTTCGTCACGTCTTAGTCTCATCATAGTTTTCGTCGACGAAATTAACACTGGGTCAGTGGTGATACCTTTCTGGCTGTCTCACTCTGTCTGTCTGTCTGATCATCAGCCAATGGAGATGGCTGAAGGAGACGTCCAGTTCCGTCCTAGGACGGGTAAAGCGGCCTCGACCCCTCTGCTGCCGGAGGTGGAGGCTTATCTGCAGCTGCTGCTGGTGGTCCACCTGACCAACAGCAAGAGATACAGTGAGGTCTGTCTGCCTACTTCTTTCTGTCTGTGGAGATGAGGTAATCAGTGTGTATCTGTTGATGAAGAGATCAAAATAAATAGAATATTTAATGAACATGAATCATTTTAATCATGACGAGATGTTTATGAGGTCGTCACTGAAATAAGGTCAAAGTCTTGTTTAAGACGATGCTACATGCATCATCTCCCCCTCTGTTATTTATGTAGCGATAGAAGTGGTGATGAGGACAGAGGTGGTGAGGAGGCTGACGAGGGTGGAGGTTTGACGAGGCCTGTCGCAATATGTTGACTTATCACACACTAAATGAAAGTGAATGTGATCATTTTTGGTGGTGCAATATTCATTTTCCATTCAAATGAACGTCACCGACATGTCCGGCGGTCGCGCTTCCCTCTGGTCTGCTTCCATTGTCGTGGGCGGGGCTTAGGCAGCGCCTCCACGTGCACACGTTATCTATATTGATTGGTTCAAAATGCAATGTAAGTCACTTTGTATAAAAGCGTCAGCGAAATAACCTGTAATGTAATTTATCTAACATTTAATTAGGATATCTTTTTTCACTTTCCAATTCTAATGTCTAATTATTCTGACAAATAAAACGTTCTTTGAAAGAGCGTACTTGTATTGCTGTGCTGTTGTCATTTTGTTATTAGTGGCATAAAATGAAAATTGCAACACTATCATTTATCCCAAATAATGTTTGTCCAATAATCGCACAACACTCGATATGGTGACCGCCCTGGTGGTGAGGATGCTGGTACTGATGGCGATGGAGGTGTTGATTGAGGCGACGATGACGATGGTCTTGTGTGTTCCAGGCTCAGAAGGTGTCAGACGACCTGCTCCAGAAGATCGGCTCTAAGAACCGCAGAGCTCTGGATCTGGTGGCTGCTAAGTGTTATTATTACCATGCCAGAGTGTATGAGTTCCTCAAGCAGTTTGACACCATGCGCAGGTACACACACACACACACACACCCAGAGGTACACTCTCAGCAGGTGCTACCACACGCTGCTCATGAGTTAACAGCAGTTCTTCTCCTTCCAGCTTCCTCCACACTCGTCTCCGTACAGCTACTCTGCGTCACGATGCCGACGGGCAGGCTGTGCTCCTCAACCTGCTGCTCAGGAACTACCTGCACTTCAACCTGTACGACCAGGCTGAGAAGCTGGTCTCCAAGTCTGTGTTCCCCGAGCTCGCCAACAACAACGAGTGGGCCCGCTACCTGTACTACACAGGTGAGACTGATACCTGTGCTACACGGGTGAGACTGATACCTGTACTACACAGGTGAGACTGATACCTGTGCTACACGGGTGAGACTGATGCCTGTGCTACACGGGTGAGACTGATACCCGTGCTACACGGGTGAGTGAGTCAATTTTGTGGTGGAAGATTTTCGTACAATTGGGACTCGTTATAAAATGACATATAAGAATATGTCTGCAGCAGGTATACATGAACAGCCAGCGGCAGGCTTCTCCCTGATGCTTGAGAGCAAAACGGCTGCATTTATACTTTGTTTACCTTGGTTTTGTTATGCTAAAAGAATGGAGACCTGATGGAAAACTCAGGTTCTTCTGCTCAGTTTCCACACAGCTTGTGCTGTGGAACTTCCTCACAATTAAACTCATGATTAGCTTTAGACATTCATCTAATACAACATTTTGGCATCATTATATTTCACCACTTCAGATACGGTACTACACTGTGTTTATCGATGCTGTGTTTCTGGATCGAGCTCCTGGGCTCACCTGTGTGTCATGTGACCTCCGGCAGGTCGTATCAAGGCGATCCAGCTGGAGTACACAGAGGCTCGGCGGACTCTGACCAACGCTCTGAGGAAAGCTCCTCAGCACACGGCTGTGGGCTTCAAGCAGACGGTACGTTCCCCGCAGCACACGTCCGCCCCGGTGTTCTGAGTCCTGTGGTAACGGCTTATTGATCTGTGATCAGGTCCACAAGCTGCTGATCGTGGTGGAGTTGTTGTTGGGAGAGATTCCTGACAGACTCCAATTCAGACAGCCGTCCCTGAAGAGGTCTCTGATGCCCTACTTCCTGCTGACTCAGGGTCAGTTCCTACTGACGGCTTCATGTAGCCCATTCTATTCATGGCCACCATGTTTCTACTGTCTCTGATCACTTGTGTGTACTTTGTGTACAGCGGTGAGAGCAGGTAACCTGGCCAAGTTCAACCAGGTGTTGGAGCAGTTTGGGGAGAAGTTTCAGACCGATGGGACGTACACACTCATCATCCGCCTGAGACACAACGTCATCAAGACTGGTGAGCCAAACACCGGAGACGTGGGACAGGTGATGGGCCTGTGGGTTTTATAACTGTGTGTGTGTGTGTGTGTGTGTGTGCGTGTGCGTGCGCACAGGTGTGCGTATGATCAGCCTGTCGTACTCTCGGATCTCTTTGGCCGACATCGCTCAGAAGCTTCAGCTTGACAGCCCAGAGGACGCCGAGTTCATTGTTGCCAAGGTAACAGGGGGGACGCTTCAACACAGAATCAAGATCACAAGCAAACTCCACCAAACTGACGTGTGTTTGTGTGTGTGTTTTCCAGGCGATCCGTGACGGGGTGATCGAGGCGAGCATCAACCATGAGAAAGGCTTCGTCCAATCAAAAGAGACCATGGACATCTACGGCACCAGAGAGCCTCAGCTGGCCTTCCACCAGAGGATTTCCTTCTGCCTGGACATCCACAACATGTCTGTGAAGGTGAGACACGCACAACATCTCTGACGTGTAAACACACACATCTGTAGGATTCACACCTAAATATCTACACACATTTGGACCTATTAGGTCTCTCCTAATCTCTTTAGAACGTTGAATCTTTTGTCTCTTCCTGCAGGCGATGAGATTTCCTCCTAAAGCGTACAACAAGGACCTGGAGTCAGTAGAGGTAACGCACACACACACACACACGTGAGATCATTGTATTGATGCGTCATGAACTACACACTCCTAGTCCTTCTGACATCAGAAGACATCCCATAATATACAAGTACACGCTGTGTGATGAGGTCATCAGTCACTGTACAGGGGGTCGTCGTGGCGCAGGGGTTAGAGAGGGTGTGCTGGGAAGCACAAGGTTGAGCCCTGAGCAAGACACCTGACCCCTAATTGCTCCCCAGGCAAAATGTGAAAAAGCCACGGGTTTAAAGTGTGATGTAAGTCGCTTTGGATAAAAGCGTCTGCTAAATGACCTGTGATGTAATGTACAGCAGGGGGGTCCACACCTTTTCGGGACCTACAAAGTCATGCCGATCGAGCCACAACCATTGCACACGTTCTTGTGATCTGCACCGACTGAGTCAGCAGGGTGTCCTCTGAAGGACATTACGTGTCCGTTAGTAACCGAGGACGCTAATTAGCACTACCAAGTTAACGTTAGCTCCCATGTTTGATAGTGCGTGCGTAGTGATCCGACGGGACTTTTTTTGCCCTGTGACCAATGCATGCTGGTACATGAACTGAACTTGCAACACTGACTCATTTAAACGTGTGTGTTCAGGAGCGTCGGGAACGGGAGCAACAGGATCTGGAGTTCGCCAAAGAAATGGCTGAAGATGACGATGACAGCTTCCCATAATCCTCTGCTGACTTCCTGTGTGTGTGTGTGTGTCTGCCATTCATGATTTATTACCCACAATTCCCCCCTCTTCTCCTCTGGAATTGTTTTCCTGCTGTAACCTCTAAACAAATAAATTCCACTTTGGGTTTGTTGACATCCATCTGTTTCTGTGGTGTTCTGGGTAATGTAGTTTGAGGTCCACATCAGTCCTGAACCTGGAAGAACAATGTGGATCTACCTGGGTAACCGCTTGCCTGGTAGATCACCATGGTAACTTTTTTTTTCACACTGACCAATCAAATGTCAGAATATAAAGCATGAGTTAGTCATAGTTCAGAATGAAAGAAACATATGTATGGATACATATGTTTATGTATATATATATGTATTTTATATTCAAATGTACAAAACAAAGAAACACACAGCAGCTGCGCGACTGTCTGCTTAGTGGGCGCCGGACTACTGACTACTGCATGAATAAAACAGACTAGACGGCTACAACAGCTTCATGCTTTGATTATTTGCCGTTTCACGCCAATGAAACGTTCCGTGTTTACAGCTCCGCTCGCTCGGAGCGTTCGATGTCGGTACTCTAGAACCTTCAGTTTCAATCACTGAATGAAGCCGACGTATTTGTGACAAGAATCGCGACATTAAACTGTTTGCACAGTTTATAAATATATATATATATCTATATATATATATATATATACACACACATATATATATATATATATATATATACACACATATATATAGATATATATATATCTATACACATATATATATGTGTGTATATGTATATATATATGCGTGTATATATATATATATGTATGTGTACATATATATGTGTATATATATAATATATATCTATAATGTGTATGTATATACATATATATGTATGTATATATATATATATTGACTGGCCCAGCCAGAGCACTGACCTAAACCCAATTGAGCACCTCTGGAGAGACCTGACTGGTTCTCCACCAACGTTCACCATCCAACCTGCCGGATCCCCAGAGCTCAACAGGTGCTTCTACTCAATACTGAGCAAAGGATCTCAATACTTATGACCATGAGATATTTATTTTATAAATTGGCAAAAACATTCTACATTTCTGTTTTTATTCTGTCAAGATGGGGTGCTGAGTGAACATTAATGGGAAATAAAATGAACTTTTCCGATTTTAGCAAATGGCTGTAATGAAACAAAGAGTGAATAATTTAAAGGGGGCTGAATACTTTCCGTACCCACTGTACGCGTGTGTGTGTGTATATGTGTGTATATAATGTACTACATACACATGTGTGTACACTTTCGTCCACTTGTAATAGTTTTAAGGGCCATGATTTTCTGCTCTGATGAAACATTTCTGTCACACCTGGAGGGGCCCTGACCCAAGATGCTTCTGGGAAACTGCTCCTGGATCAGTTTGCTTCAAGTTTTATCAAACAGTCTAAACTCACCGAAGATCTACTCTTCAAACTTTACTACGACTGGAAAAAAGTATCCTTACTGGTTTTATTCATTTAATAATTAGATCTCATTAAGGAAGTAAATGTGAATTTTCATCTGTTTTGTTCTCCTGGAGCTTTTGACCTCGTCATCTTCATGTGACCGGTTGTGAACCGCTGTCTTTTGATGAAGGGGATATGTAGGTCAAAGGTCAAAGCTATGGAAAAAGGACAGTTAATGAACATAACTCATTAAATATAATAAATGATTATAAATAAAATAAGTCTTTCTTTTTAGAGACTGTAAAGTAGATTAGTTTGTGCCTCAGATTCACATTATTGGCGCAGGGGGTAGAGAGGGTGCGCTGGGGACCGTAAGGTTGGTGGTTCGAGTCCCGGCTGCCCCATATCTCAAGCTGATGTGTCCCTGAGCAGGACACCTAACCCCTAATTGCTCCCCGGGCCGCGGGTTTAAAGTGTAATAAAGCGTCAGCTAAATGACCTGTGATGTAACGAATGCATCATATTTAACGTCGACGGAAATACGAAGTTGCATGAATCGGTGAAGTACAAGTACCTCACTGGAAGAGTTTTTGTGCTGACTCACTTCTTTTTTTCCAGGATTTCCTAAATTGTAAAGAACATAACGTCATACAGGAAGTGAATGTGAGTAATGAGGATTAATAATAAGTATAAGGCATTAAAAAAAATATATAATAACATTCTTATTTTTAAGAAGAATAAAAACTGTGATATTAAAGTCAGCGTCATTAATAATAACGTCAATTGTTGTGACTTAAGATAAACTGACTCAAAGCGTCTCCGGAAGTGCCGGAGAAGTAAAGGTGTGGAGTCACGTGAGTCACGTGTGTCCCCGGCGCAGGTGAGGCTTCCGCTGAGTCCCGTCCCCCCACGAAGTACAAATACTTCGTTACATTACTTAAGTAGACATTTGGTGTATCTATATTTTACTGGAGTATTAATTTTTCAGACGACTTTTTACTTCTACTCGGTACATTTAAAAAAAGCCTCGTTACTTCCGGCTTGTCATCGTTCAATAACACGCACACAAAACAACCCGTCCAGATAAATCGCGCCACCCGGATCGAGTGAGTGTGATTGTGGTTGGATGAGAAGTGTAAACATTCAGCGTCCAGACGCCCGCGATGCGCCTGCAGACCGGAGCCGGTGGGACGCGCTCGGTGGTCGGAGCTGCTCTCAGTGGGTATTTAGCGGCATGGACCCTCCTCCTCATGCACAGCCCGGAACGCTAAACGTGGGTTTTTCTGTAAATATTTTTTTCTAACTTTATTGAGAATGTGGCGCTCAGCGACTTAAATGAAGTGACGTGTGTCTTAATGACTCATAAAGCCTGAAAAAATGGGTTATTCGGCCAATGTTTTGATATTCGACCGCAGTCAGTTCAGTGTTTCCCATCATTCTAAGAGCCGGAAGAAGTCCGACCCCTCCCACCGTGACGTACCTGACGTACCTGACGTACCTGATCAATGGGAACAACGCGTGGACGTCCTGTCATTTAGCCGCCACTGCAAATGCTTTATACTTTAAGTAGTTTTGAAACCAGTACTTTTACACTTTGAAGTAAAAATCTTGAGTTGATACTTCAACTTCCACAGAAGTCTTTTTAAACCGGAGTATCTACACTTCTTGTTGAGTAATGCATGTGAAGACTTTTGACACCTCTAGTGAGGCAACACTCTGCGTCATCGGCACCATAATGGAAAACCCCGCGCGAGCGCCTGCAGATAAAAAGTCCAAACGGCTGCAAATGGAAGCTGAAAGAGACTTTAGCGAGTTTACCGGCGGACAGACACCGGGACACCGCCAGCGACCCCGACAGACATGAACCCAGCAATTGGTGAGAAGCAACTTTTACTGTCTATCACGGAAATGCACGATTCTTAAATCAGCAGAAAGCTTGATGGAGTCTGGTTGAAGCGTCTCTGATTCATACACAACGTTATTGTTATTAAGGTACTGAATGAAGAGTGGGGTATGGAGGGCAATTAGTGCCCGTATGTAATTAGTGCCCGTATGCAGGGTTGTTAGTGCCTGCATGGAGGGTTAAGGCGCTGGCATGTTTCTGCGTCTTTACGCACAGTCGCGTCGACGCACTAGTTTCAATTTATGGTTCTAAAATGCAGTTCACCTCCAGAACAACAGGCGGAGTGACGTGTTTTGTTGAAGACGACCTAGAGAGTCACGTCTATTTATTTATTTGTTTATTTATTTATCATAGACTTTATTGCCCCGTGCATCCACACTGCTGCGTTTCATCAAGGACACATTTGTCCTCCACAACTTTGTTCCTCTCGACCGGCAAACCGGCGTTTGCGGCGATCTCCCTCCGTGAATCCAACCCGCTTCTAAACCCGCCAATGACGGCTTGTAGAAGCGCTCATATTTACGCATTTCTTCAGACAAAAGTTCTTCAATCTGCTCCGTTCTCTCGTAAACATTCATTGTTTTAATAACGGCGGCATCGGGCTATGAAAGCGGAAATGTGAGACTCCGTAAGTTAGCGGAGCGATCGAGGCCTGGTGCTGCGGGACGCTGCGTCGCTTCAGACGCTAGTCTAGAAAAATGGGTCGACGCACGCAAGGAGGTGTGAAAATACACGCAAGGGACACGCAAGGGACACTTGCGTGTCCATGTGTCTCTCTGAAAACGCACAACCATAGACTAGGCTTTACTACTGTATATGTGTATGGTTATTAGTGCAGTAAGGTGGTGGTGATGATGGTAATAGTGATGATGATGATGATGATGATGATGACGATGGTGATGTCCCTCTAGTCTCCACTCTGCTGCACTGCTTCCTGTTGGCAGATTTCCTCCAATCAGCTCCAGTCGTCTCTCCCTCCGACCCTGAGCCGCTCAGGGAGGCGGTTGAGCGAGCAAAGACTCTAGTGGATAAAATTCTGAGAGACGTCTCCATTGTGCACAGCGCCACCGTCACCATGGAGGTAACCAAGACGACCGATGCTGCTGTAGCTCGACTCTTATCGCTGTTTGTTCTTCTTCATTTGTGGTTAACTTATTCCCGTTCTCCTCAGGGTTTGACCCTTGACTCCGCCCACCCAACTAACCTGCAGATGATGGTGACATCACTGGGCATCCCCCCCGCCCCCGTCCTCAAACCGCTGTCAGAGCACTTTACACTGGTTGGTCAGAGTTCTTTTGGTTCTCTGGGTTCTACGAGTTCTCCGAGTTCTTTATGTTCTCCAGGTTCTTTGGGTTCTTGGGATTCTCTGGGCTCTCTGGGCTCTTTGGGCTCTCTAGGTTCTCTGTTTTTGGGGTTTTTGAGGTTGCTTTAGTCCCTTCAGAAGTTCTAATGAAGGAATGAACAGAACATTATCTGCCCCCCGCAGGACGTCTGTGTGAGCCGCATGTCATCGGGCATCCTGCTGTACCAAAGGCTGCTGGGAGTTTTATCTGATCGAGTGAGCGGCCTGAGCGACCTGCAGGCCGACCTGAGGGACCTACAGACACACGTCGCCACGGTAACGCACACACACCTGACACACGTCGCCAAGTTAAGGCACAAAACGCATGTGACGCACTTCATCAGCTGACTGTGTTTCTGAGTTACAGGTGAGAGAGGTGGCTCAACTCAGGGACCCTGAGCTGGATGAGAACCAGAACCAGAGGCCCGACCTGGCCTCCCGTCTCCATGGTAACTACAAGGTGCAGATTGCGACTCACCTGACGTTGACTCATCTCCGCTCCTTCTGTCACGACTTGATCCGCAGCCTGAGGGGCGTCGGCATTTACAAGCCGCGCCCTGCAGGTACGGACTAAGCCACGCCCACCACACGGGAACAAGGCGGGGGACACGTTAAGGGGACACGGCCAGCATCTAAAGATCGCACCTCTGTGAAGGCTTCACTGCATCATAGGAGACATTTCATAGCAAGATGATGATCATGTTCTGGACTGGATGACAGTCTGTCGAGCCTCTGGTGGCAACACTAGCAGCCACAACAAGCTAACACGCTAACTTGCTGGTGAACAGCTGTTCGGGTAGCCGGAGTCCTTTTTGCGTCAATTAATTGAATTGTCAGAATCTTTCTAAATACCGTGATATGGATTTTTGGCCACACGCAGAGCCCGACTCTGAGCGTTGGGCCTTTCTTCAGAGACCATCTTTCAGACTTTTCTTTTTGGATGTTTCTTTTCAAACCAAGGACTTTTATTGTGAAAGACTCCTGTGAGCTTTGTGTAAACGAAGACAGGAATGTAGAGATGAACAAACTGATCTGAGGTCTGCAGGTCTGAACTCGTCCTGCTATTTTCAACTCCGCGTTCAGGGGAACGACAGACATTGATCAGTAATCAATCAGCAACAAACCCATTGGACCCAAAGGTCAAACTCCTGAAGTTCTCTGGGGACTCAACGCAGATCACTGCAGACCTTCACACCCTGTTCAGTCACCAAAACCACCAGAGTCACCAGACTCAGATTAACACCACAAATCATGTGTATATATATATATCAATATACATATCTAATATATATATATATGTATGTATATAGCTATATATTAGATTTTAATTAACTTAACAATGTATAAATAAATATATCAAATTAAATACAAATAAAGTGCACAGGAAAATGGATAACAATACTATACACAAGTGTGTGTAAAGGTGATAATGACTAATGTTTATATACATATATTTATACTTATTTAGTCATTTATATTTATTGATCGTTATTAATATTATTCAATATTTATTGACTTTCTCATATTATTTATGTTGAAATATTTATTTAACTTTTGAGTGTATTCCGTTTAAATGTTTGTTTGAAATATTTGATGATTTCATAGCAGCGATGATGTCATGTTGTGTGTGAAAGATATTCGTATTATCGTTATAGATTATTTACTGTATTTATTTCTCAGACCAAGAAACTAATTTTATCGATTTATGTTTGTTCATAATATTTTACAATAAACATATTTTTCTAATATTGTTGTTTGTTTATCTAGGGGTGCATTCTATTCAGCTTCAGAGATGACTTATGACATCATGTCATGTGACGAAATAGAAATCAAGCTTTTTGATGGAAAGAACAAACTTTTTTGGACTAGCTAGCTTGTAGATCTCCAGAACTACAAAGGGGCGGAGCCACTTGACCTGCTTGTTGTATGTAACCAGCGTTTTAGAAATAATTTACTAACTGCTCATCACTTAATGATTTAAAGTAACTCAAACGTTTTATGGAGTTAAAAGAAAACCAACCGAGTTTCTCTACAGAAGTGTTTATTGAAATGCTTTGAATGTGGAGGTCAAAGGTCACTTCTGAAACAATCAGAATTGTTTAGTTTCCATCTGTCTGCAGAATGTCTGGTTTCTTCACTTCTTTTTACATTAAATCACTTCTGCTGCAGTAACAACAACGGCAGCTGGATTGGATCCTTTTTGCTTGGTAAGGTTCCTACCTGAATGAAATGACCCAGAAGGGGTGTAAGTGGTCGCCATGGTGAGAGCTGTTGGAATTATCTAATGCTAAGGAAAGGAGCTTCAATGGTTCCTTACTTAGCTCCTTTAGCATAGGAACCACTGAGCCATCCTTCACCGTGCATCAGGACTACGTATCTTTGTTGAAGTGGGGTTGGATTCCCTAAACACTCCTTATGAACTCTCTCATCTTTCCTTGACCCCATCGCGTGTTCCACAGGTGAAGCAATAGCAGTTAGGAATAGACGTAATGTAATGTCTATTCATTATAAACTCTGTGCTAACGGCCACTTTGACTGCTAAGAACCTCGGCGTCACACTCGACAGCCGACTCTCCCTGACTCCCAACATCACCGCGACAACGCGATCCTGCAGATACTCGCTCTACAACATCAGGAGAACACGTCCTCTTCTCACTCAGAAGGCAGCGCAGGTACTGATTCAGGCTCTTGTCATCTCCCTCCTGGACTACTGTAACTCTCTCCTGCAGGTCTCCTGCTACCACCATTCCACCTCTGCAGCTCATCCAGAATGCAGCAGCTCGACTGGTCTTCAACCTTCCGAAATTCTCCCACACTCCTCCACTCCTCCGCTCTCTTCACTGGTACCGGTGGCTCATCCAGTTCTAACCATGGTGCTCACGTACCATGCTGTGAATGGATCGGGTCCAGCTTACATCCAGGACCTGGTCAAACCCTACATCCCAACCCGCACTCTCCGCTCTGCATCTGCAAAACTTCTCGTCCCTCCCTCACTGAGAGCAAAACACTCGACTAGATCTCCACTCTTTGCTGTCCTGCTCCTAAATGGTGGAACGAGCTCTCTGAAGACACCAGGACCACAGAGAGCCTTCACATCTTCAGACTAAGGACACACCTCTTCAGACTCTACCTTGACTAAAGACTAACAAATTGTAGCACTTAAATTGTACTTGTAACGTCACTCATCTATAGCAAATTGTAAATTGGCTTATTTGAGGAAATTGCACTTTCTTGTTTCTTGTTCTCCTGAGTTTGTACCCTATGGTTGAATGCACTTATTGTACGTCGCTTTGGATAAAAGCGTCCGCTAAATGACATGTAATGTAATGTAATGTAATGTAATAATGTAGACGTAAGGAGGTCATTTTTTGGACTATTTGAATCCAGCCAGCTTCTTCCAAGCGGCGAGGCCCCGCCTCCTTGAAGTGACATCAGGTGAGGGAGTGGTCAAAGGGGCTTAATGCAGAATCTGCGCATCAGAGGTGAAACTGAATTTGGAATATTTCAAATCAGAGGTCTTCAGCAGGGGGTCCGCGACCCCCAAGGGGTCCGCGAAGGTACTGCAGGGGGATCGCGAAATCGGTCTTCAGAATCAGAATTTTATTTATGGTCTTTAAATACACATTAACATGAATCCAACATATTGAAGCGTATATAAATAAATTAATGGAGAAGACGTCATCTGTCAACACACACTCTCAGCTTCCCTCAGCAGCTCTCAAGCTGCTCACCGGTTCACTCGCTGCTCCTTTCATGCTGATACGACCGCGTAGGCACCAGCCAATCAGATCGCCTTTATGCTCATGTCTAAAGAGGGGCGCAGGGGGTAGACCTGGTGCACTGGGAACCGCAAGGTTGGTGGTTCGAGTCCCGGCTGTCCCATGTCTCAAGTAGAAGTGTCCCTGAGCAAGACACTTAACCCCTAATTGCTCCCTGTAAAAAAAGCCATGGGTTTAAAGTGTAATGTAAGTTGCTTTGGATACAAGCGTCAGCTAAATGACCTGTAATGTAAAGAGCGTGAAGCTCAAAAATAAAAGATGGCGGACCAAACTCCCTGCTCCACCTCGCCATCAGTTTGGGGGGACCTTGGCTTGGAAAACGAAGACCCCTGTCATCAAATGATGTGTCTTCTGGACTCATCTTTTTCCTTTAGAGGTTCGAGGTTGAACAATGTCCCCTCCTTTGTACAGAATCCAGAAGGACGGAGACACAGTCAAGTTGTGGAGGTCAGTTCCTACGATGTTCGTTGTCTCTTCTTTGTTTTTCTTTCTGTCTCAGAACTTTTCTTTCTTTCTCCACAACAGATTGAAAATCTTTGATGCAACGTTTCAAAGTGCTTCGATCGGACGAGCTGACCACGCCCACAGCCTGGAGGGGACAGAGGTGAACAAAGGTTTGACTTTGCAGAACAGTTTACCCGTCTTCGTCCCTTCCCCCCCGTTCTTCACCTTTAGCTTGTTGCCGTCCATCTGTAGCAGCTCTTTTCCGTCAATGTCTCTTGCACTGAATTCTTGGACATATCGCTCCATGTTGAGTCCTCGAAGCCAATGACAGACCTGCTGGGTTGTCCATGACGACACTGGACAGGATGAGTCCTCAAAGGCCTGTGGAGAAGGAGGAAGAGTTTACACCACCTGGGGTCCGTTTCAAGTAGGAGGTTTAACAAACTCTGAGTTTCTGGTTTCAGTTTCTGAACAGCTGTTTAGAGTCGGTTCAATCAACTCGAGTAGGTTGACTCAGAGTTGAGCGCGTGCAGCATCACAGTATGAAGGCAACATAAATGGAGCCACGATACCACGAGTTACCATGGCAACCACCACAAACAGTATATTCACCCCTATTGAGCTGCAAATATTAATGCAAACACAGAAACACGTAGTACTACAAAAAATGTGCTCGTATGTGAGAGCACGTCCACGATGGGGGACGTTACTTCGGCTGAGGTCATGGACATATTTGATGGACTGTGAAGAAAAACGATAGCGTTGAAACAAGTAGTCATCTGGAAACGACAATACATCTAATCGGGCCTCAATATTCTCTCTTAACATGTTCCATCCATCCATCCATTGTCAAACCGCTTATCCTGCACACAGGGGCGCGGGGGGGCTGGAGTCCATCCCAGCCAACTTCGGGCGATAGACAGGGTACATCCTGGATTGGTCGCCAGCCAATCGCAGGGCTACACAGAGAAACACAACCATTCACACTCACATTCACACAGCTACGGGCAATTTAGAGTCACCAATCAACCTGATCCCCAGCGCAGGTCTTTGGACTGTGGGAGGAAGCCGGAGAACCCGGAGAGAACCCACGCAGACACGGGGAGAACATGCAGACTCCACACAGAAAGGCCACTGGGCGGAATCGAACCCAGGACCTTCTTGCTGTGAGGCAACAGTGCTGACCACCACGCCACCGTGCCGCCCCCTCTTAACGTGTTTAACGAAGTAAAAGCGCTTCTTCGTCAACAGGATCGTCCAGAAAAGAATGAGAGCAAAACACTCGACTAGATCTCCACTCTCTGCTGTCCTGCTCCTAAATGGTGGAAGGAGGTCTCTGAAGACATCAGGACCACAGAGAGCCTTCACATCTTCAGACTAAAGACACACCTCTTCAGACTCTACCTCCACTAACACACTAACTAACTGCAGCACTTACATTGGACTTATAATGGTTCTTATCTACAGCAAGTTGTACATCTGCTTATTTGATGAAATCACACTTTCTTGTTTCTTGTTCTTCTGAGTTTGTGTCCTTATGGTTGAAATGTTCTTATTGTAAGTCGCTTTGGATAAAAGCGTCAGATAAATGACATGTGATGGAATGTAAAGAATGTGTCATGTTCCAGAAAACACTTTAGTCTTTAACGTAACATCTTATTTAGTTCATATGTGTAAACTGATACAGAGTGAATGAATGAATGAGGAAAGTAAAGCCGCTGTGTGATTGGCTGGGCTGCTGTCAGAGGGAGGAGCCTGTGGAAGGAGAAAGAAAACCTGCTCCCGACCAGGTGATGTTCACAGGCTCAGTTACCACGGTGACTGATCCTGAGCTTTAGTTACCATGGAGACTGAGCCTGAGCTTTAGTTACCATGGTGACTGATCCTGAGCTTTAGTTACCATGGTGACTGAGCCTGAGCTTTAGTTAACACGATGACTGAGCCTGAGCTTTAGTTAACATGGTGACTGAGCCTGAGCTTTGGTTACCATGGTGACTGAGCCTGAGCTTTGGTTACCATGGTGACTGAGCCTGAGCTTTGGTTACCTCCCTTTCAGTGTTAACAAACTGACCCCTGCTGTGCCATCTGTGCCTCACTTTTGTTTCTAACAAACAAACTTTACCCTACAACCATTGTGGCCAGTCATATTACGGTGGTCACTGTGTGTGTTACCTCGTCAGAGGACTGAGACAGTGTGTGGTACGGGTGGGAGGATCTGGAGGAGGAGGAGGAGTCAACAGGAGGACAGGAAGAGGAGGAGTCAGGAGGAGGAGAGAACTCTTCACTGAGAGCCGACTCCTGAAGGACCAACACAGTAGTTATTGAACAACTGATCTATTTATTAATAGACGTAACGATTAAGGACACACAAACTAAACTCCAGTTGTTTGTACCTGGGAGTGGGACCTGGGAGGGGTCAGGCCTCTGGTCGTCGTGGAGACCTTAGGAGAAGGGGGGGGAGTCCTGAAGGAGGAGGCGGATCCTCGTCCCTCAGTGAACCAGGAAAAGGGGACGAACGATCCGGAGGAGCGAGGCGGACTCTCAGACGTCTCTCTGCGGACAGAAGAAGAAGTGAGGACACCAACAACGTGGCCTTTTTTTGTTGTTGTTGATGGTTGAAAAACCCACCGGCTGCCCACAGAGAGCCTGTTGGATTTATCCTTCCTCACTCTGATGTATGAACGTCTGAGAGTCACCCTGCGAGAGAGTGAGACGTTATTGATAACGAGAATGCGATTGATCAGCTGCAATAAACAAAGATATCTCCTTCAGCTGAGTCACTATGTGTCAAAGGTAATTGAATCCGGCGCCTCTGGATCCTCTGGAAACACCTCTGTTACCGTTTCCTACAGACACTGCATTATGGGTGGTTTTTAACTCTGTAGCTAGGCTAGCTCTCCCATAGATATATATACAAAAGCTAGATGGCGGCCATCTTGCTACGGTCAGCATGCTCACCCATAACATTGTGTTGGTAGCGGTACATGTAGGCTACTTTAAATAATGATAACAACCGATTTTTAAATGGTGTGGTTTGTTATAAACGTCATAGATGTAGTTATGACACAACATACTTATGAATAATGTTCTGTTCAATTTTATTTATGTATGAAAATATGGTTGTAAATATAATTATTCATAAGTATGCAGTGTCATAACTACACCTCTGACATTTATAACAAACCAAACCATATAAAAATGGTTATGGTTTTTAAAAAGTACATATACCACTACCAACACAATGTTATGGGTGAGCGAGATGACTGTAGCAAGATGGCCGCCACGTGCGGACGTTCAACTCCATTGGCTGGCAAGGCAGACAAGGCATCTAGCCTTTATATATGTCTATGAGCTCCCCACCAGGGCCGAGTGCCCCCGAAGGGGCGGGGCAATTGTCATGTGACACCAAAACAGGCAGTGTGTGTGTGTGTGTGTTTATGTGTATGTATGTTTGTCTCACCCAATGTCCAGGAAACATCTCTTGGTTTTCTTGTCGAAGACAACGGTCGGACTGTCGGGATCAGCTGGACTGGTGTCCCGACTCGAGTCAGAAACCAACACTAACACACAGTAGAGTTCAACAACATTATTGCAGATAATGAACAGTCTCTCAGGTTTGTCCCTGGTGTGTCTCAAGTGTTTCAGGTGTGTACCTTCGCTGTCGGGCCTCCTGCTCCTCCTCATGTAGACCCGTGAGCAGTCGGAGGAGGGGCGGTACCGTGAGGGCGAACTGCTGGGAGTCACCAGGGGCTCCTGAGAGGTGGCGTTGGTCAGCTGATGGTAGCGCCCCCTGGGGAGGGCAGCCAATGAAGCACCTTTGTCCACTGGAGAGTGACGCACCTGTGAGTGGAAAAGCTGCAGCTTAACGACCATCTGAAGTATTAACACACACTTTTATTAGGAAAAAGTTAATGATAAGGGGATAAAGGTGGCAGCCTGGTTTTAAATCTGTGCTAATGTGTCTGAAGTCTGATTGGATCATTCTCAGAGCTCTGATTGGTCTCACCAGGGAGGCGTTGAAGGAGAAGGCGGGGCTTCAGGAGGAGCCTTGCATGGCGGCGTGGAGAGGTGAGCGGATGGAGGGTAACGGACTGTCTTCATGACGCAGACACACACACAGTGATCTCATCAAACTGGACGAGCTGAAGGGACGTGGCTCATGGTGCGTTCACGCTATTCCCCGACCGGTTGTACTTAATTTGTCTTCTTTGGTGTCTCCTTCATCAAGAAAGGGGGCGTGGCTTATATCTGTGGCTTGTCTCCTTAAAAAACAATTACCAGTCCTGCTGACCACCGTGGAAACCACTATTTCTGCTCTGTATTTGTGTAAATTGGGTTAATGACTTCATCTGTCGCCGCGAACGTCTGGGTGTATTTCACCGACTCCTCCTGGATGACGGCTGGTTTGACCTGTTGGCTCGGATCGGTGCCGCCGTCTCTCGGTTAGACACCAACTTACTTCAATCCCAGCTGCAGAGCGCCTGTCTATCTGTCTCCTTTCCATGAAATATATTCAAGCTTTGGCAGCAGGATGGAGATGATGACCAGCGGAGCATCTCAATGCTGATTCGCTTTCGCAAGAAAAGCGTCAAAGTTGAAATATTTCGATGAGGCAATTTATTTCTTCGCTCTGCGCATCTTTCGCACCGCGTCTTTCACGTGATTTGTGCCGCCCGTTGACAATTTGCTTCATCCGCAATAATCTGCGTCTGTGCATTGATTTTGATTTTGCATGGAATCTTCTCGCGTGAATAAATGGCTTCTCTTTTGTATTAACGTACCATAAGACCCACCTTTGTCTCCATGCTGTCGTCGCCCTCCGTGGAGCTCACGCTGTCACGGTAACGGGACATGGAGGGCCGGGGCCTCCGGGCTTTGATGGACAGCTGGGCGCGGCCCTTCTGGATGCTGTTGTCCAGCAGCTCCGTCTCTGGGACCTCGTTCAGGTCTGAGACACAGAGACAGAGAGGATTGTGGGGATTGAGCCGTGATATTTCACCGCTTGATTCAACCATCGACCTGACCAATGAGATCACAGCGAGGTCGACGTGACCGGATCATTTCACAGCAAATATTGGTGGGTTTGATTGAGACATTTTCTTCTTCAATAAGAACATATATGTATATCTAACATATCAATCAAACCAATTGTGAGAAAGATGAAACTGTGACTGCTTTTCTCCATTCACAAAACAGAAAAAACAACCTAACATAATATTTTACAAAGAATGAACTTGAACAGGTACTAACTTTGTGTCCATATCAACCAACCTAACTAATAAACCCTCATTTTCTTCTGTTTTAATACCTTTTACTGTACTTTTAACGCTTTTTCCTTTTTGTCCTTGAGCCTGAAGTACTACGAGCCTAAAGTACTACGAGCCTGAAGTACTACGAGCCTAAAGTACTACGAGCCTAAAGTACTACGAGCCTGAAGTACAAGAGCCTGAAGTACTATAAGCCTGAAGTACTACGAGCCTGAAGTAACCTGCTGTTGCTCTGAGCTGTTATATTGTTCTGATGACATTACTTAAATATATAAGAGCGTGCAATACACTAGTTTTTAATGTATTATTAAATCTTGTGCATGTGATTCATTGCTTTTAATCACATAAAATCCTGCAGTTATTAACACAATGTTTCCTGTTTGCCCAGAACTAATATGTATACTGTTGTGTTCAAAAATGAAAAAAGGCCGGACGGACAGAGGTCATCGCTGATCAAAAGGTTAAATCAGGTCTCAGCCACCAACAGGCCCCAGGTCAGTCCTTTGACCATCCCTAGTGCCTGCTGGTCTCAGCGACCAACAGGCCCCAGGTCAGTCCTTTGACCATCCCTAGTGCCTGCTGGTCTCAGCGACCAACAGGCCCCAGGTCAGTCCTTTGACCATCCCTAGTGCCTGCTGGTCTCAGCCACCAACAGGCCCCAGGTCAGTCCTTTGACCATCCCTAGTGCCTGCTGGTCTCAGCGACCAACAGGCCCCAGGTCAGTCCTTTGACCATCCCTAGTGCCTGCTGGTCTCAGCCACCAACAGGCCCCAGGTCAGTCCTTTGACCATCCCTAGTGCCTGCTGGTCTCAGCGACCAACAGGCCCCAGGTCAGTCCTTTGACCATCCCTAGTGCCTGCTGGTCTCAGCGACCAACAGGCCCCAGGTCAGTCCTTTGACCATCCCTAGTGCCTGCTGGTCTCAGCCACCAACAGGCCCCAGGTCAGTCCTTTGACCATCCCTAGTGCCTGCTGGTCTCAGCGACCAACAGGCCCCAGGTCAGTCCTTTGACCATCCCTAGTGCCTGCTGGTCTCAGCGACCAACAGGCCCCAGGTCAGTCCTTTGACCATCCCTAGTGCCTGCTGGTCTCAGCGACCAACAGGCCCCAGGTCAGTCCTTTGACCATCCCTGTCGCCTCCACCAGTGAACTCCAGAACAATGGTTCCTACAGGTATTTATAACAATGCTTAAAGGTGTGAAAGTTAGTGTCCACACCTCTGGGAGTCTTCTGGTGAGTTCAATGTAACTCGGATTTCGAATGATCTTTAGTCAATATCAGTGGTTGTTCAAGTATTACATGCATGCATTCCAGTTGATTACATTACATCAAATACAATCATAACTGCATTGGTATTATTCTATTACAGTTGCAGAATTACACTGGTTTTACAATATTGTCATTACTTTATTGATTACACAGTTTCCGAATCATGGCTGTATTCTAGTTTACACTATATGCATTTTTATTAATTTTATGAACCGGATCGTCAATTTGTTTCTAATATCCTACAATACCTATAGATTCTTGTCTCCTTAAGCTCAATCAGCAGAAAGGAGGGGGGTTGAATCGGATAGTAGATGTATGTACACATGTATGTGCACATGTATGTGCACATGCGTGTGTGGACTCACCAAACACACTGCCTGTGTCCTCCAGGTCTTCAGACATGTCTCAGATGAAACTGCTCACACACACAAAAGGACAGAACGTATTTGTTTACTTCCGGTTTAAACGGGAAGTTGACCACGGAAACGTCCGCGAGCTGCAGTCAGTTACAAGACGGAGCGATCTGAGGCAACAAACAAACAAACAAACAAACAAACAGGGGCGCGGCACGAGAGAGAGTCACGAGAGCATCATGGCCGCAATGAGCCGCTTCGGTTGCCGTAGAATGTTTTGATTCTTGATGGATTTTGCGTGTGCGTTTTTAAAGAAAAAGGACCCGTATGTGCGGGAGAGACGTCACCGTCTCTGGCTCGAAACGTCCACTCACCCATCGATAGATTCGCTTGGGTGGAGGACGACGACAAGAGAACCACCCACGTGTTTTTAAGGCTCGACTCGAACTTGCTGACAGCGTCGACCAGCACGGCGAAAACATTAAGAAGTCACTGATAATAAGTATGAATTATTTTGAGCTATTTAACTAGCGTTTGCTAGCTAGCTAACGTTAGCCAGAGTGCAGTGTGCACTGATTCTATGTTTCCTGTTTGTTTTGGTTAAAATCTAAGAAAAACACTACTGCCTAATAGTCTTGTTGCTGCATATAGACTAAGCCAATAAGTTAAATGTCACACGTTTCAAAAAAGTCTTATAAAATGCCCCTGGTTTTCAGTCAGTGGGGGCAACAATTGCCCCCTAAATAAGTTGTAAATTTTCTACCACTGTGCTACTGGATCACTTAAAGCACTGCTATGCTAAGCTAGCTGCTAGGCTGCTTCCATCTCAACATCTAACGTTAGTCTGCAGAGGACCACTGTGTCCCTAAAAGACGGTGGTTTGAAAACGTCCTGCTAAACGTGGGACATTGTTGTCACTTCACATCCGTTAAATGATGAGAGTTGAGAGCAAAGAGCACGAGGACGACAGGAAGAGTCGCTGGTTCAACATTTACACCAGGTGGAATTCTGCCTCCAACGTGATGTGTGTAGGTTTGTGTTTAAAATAACTAACAATTAAACAACAGTGTCTAAAATACACACTTTGTACAGTGATTACTTATTACTTGTAAGATTTAGTTAGTCCCATCTCCTGTTTAATAGTAGGCGACGGTTGAAGTTGGAACTTTCTATTTGTGGGTCAGCTGAGTCTGGTTGTCTCACTTCCTGCAAGTCTCTGTCCTTAGACATCAGTCTCGGATTTCTCCTTCATTCTTAAGAGGACGGGGGGACGTAGAGGGAGTGGAGTCAGGGTGTCGCCGTTACTTTGTAGTTTGGCTTTCTTGAAGAAATTGTACTTTCTTGATTGATGTTTTTCTAGTTCTGTTCCCTCTCGGTTGAATGCACTTATTGTAAGTTGCTTTGGATTTACAAAGATTTACATTTTGTATCTTGTTACATTTTGTGTCTCTTTACATTGTGCGTCTCTTTACATTGAGTGAGTCATAATCTGGCTCAATGGCCAATGACAAAAGAGGGAATGAAGCAGCGTAAATGATGATGAAGTGATTCATTTAACAAACAAACTAAACATATCTTTTTGAAATATAAGGTGTGTCTCTGTAACTTAAATACACCCCAAACAAGATGTGCTAATGAGGGTAGTCAGAGACAGATCTGCCATCAAGACCAGAGAGGCCTCACTGAGCCACACAGAGGCCGTCAAAAGTGTCTCGTTACATCTCGTGTCTTCTTATGTCATTTTCTGATACATCCATTCATTTTTTATGTGTTGTCTTAACAAGACGTACTTCATTATATATTATGATGTGACTTGTGTCTTTTTGCTGCATAGAGAAACATCACGTCTCCGTGGGTGGAGAAAGACTAACACACACACACACACACACACACGACAGGAAAATGCACCGTCAGGCCAAGAAGACGTTTGACACATGAAAAGATGGAGGATGAAAAAGAGATTGATGACGGAGATGAACACAGAAAACAGAGAGGAGGAGAAGAGGGGAGGAAGCTGACGTCCAACCAGAGAGACTTAAAGGGGGAGAAGAGCTGAAACACCAGGGAGGGAGATTCACAAAAAACAGAAAACTCACCTTTCTCTCTCCCTGACGGTTGTCATGACACGTCTCCCCCTCGTTTCCTTCTCTCTCTGCCTCCTCCTCCGGCCATTTAGCCTGGACTCAAACTCCCAGGGTTCCACGAGGCTTTGCCCCAGGCTGTGCAATAATCTGGCTTGTGCTCCGAGTGTTGTGGGCTTTGTAGTTTTCTTTTCCGAGACATTGAGAATGAATGTTGCTCACTGGAGAGAGAGAGAGAGAGAGGGAGAGAGGGAGAGAGGGAGAGAGAGAGGGAGAGAGAGAGAGAGAGAGAGGGAGAGGGAGGGAGGGAGGGAGAGAGGGAGAGAGAGAGAGAGAGAGATTTTTTTTTTTTGATTTTTTAGAAAAACAATTTATTTTACATATTTCAACAACTTTGTCAATGTGTTAAAAAGAGGTCACAGATTTCCTTCCTTTGTTAAAAAAAGCCAAGACAAAACAACAAAAAAAACAAAACAAAAAAAACAAAAAAACAAACCAAAAGCAAACAAAGCAAAATTACGTTTCATGCCATAAAAACAGGGGCAAACACCAATTCATTCTTTTTCACTGAGCACACAATATTATTAAAACACCAACGTTGTTTAAAAGTGTCTACGTCTCCAATGTGTTTATAAAAGCGGAACTCTAGCCAGAGCCTGGCCCTGATGTTCACCAGCCACACTGCTCTGGCCTCCTGCCCCTCTCTGTCCTTCACTCTGGCCTTCCTGCTTAAATAAATGGCCATTTTGGCTTCCCCTGAAAGATAGTTGAGGAGCTGCCATTTTTCTTTTTCTGCTTTCTTGTAGGCAGCTCCCATGATAAAAATCTTTTCAGTAAAAACCACATTAAAAAGACTAAAAACCGATGTTAAAAGAGAGAAGAAACTCGCAAGTCTCTTGCACTCTGTAAAAACATGATAAATAGTCTCTCGGAGGTCACAGAAGGGGCATTTGCTCAGAACAGTGGGATTAATAACAGAAATAAAAGCGTTGGAGGCGACAGCACCGTGTAAAATTCTCCACTGGAGGTCGGCAGTCCGTTTCTTGAGGGGAGGCTTGTATAAAATCCTCCACTGTGGGCCCGGTCCATTTTGTCCCAGTCTGTTGGACCACACAGTGGGGAGCCTGTCGCACAGTCCGGACCGGTTTATGCTCTTCACACAGTTAAAATACAGAGTCTTCTTGTCTGCTTCGTGCAATGTCAGCGCTTCGGGGCGTGTTGTGGCGAGCAGGGGGCCGGTGAGTTCCCCTAGTCCTGGGCTCAGGTAGATCTCGGGGAAGGGGTCTGCAGGGTCCGGCTCCACATCTTTCTGGCTGTAGTCTGTGAGGTGGCTCCTTTCCTCCTCAGTCAGCCTCTGGTTCCACAGCTCCAGGAGCCTCCTCGCCATCCGGACGGAGTGCAGCCCCAGCAGAGAGCCCAGGGCCGGGGCGTCGCTCAGCGTCGGCCCCACTGCGTCCACCAGCTGCTGCAGGCACAGGACTCGTGCTTTCAGCAGCGCCCCCATCAGGCCTGGGGTACCACTGCTGCTGATGTCCAGCCTTGCTCTGTAGATCAAAGGCTCTCTCAACAACCAGTACAGAGAAAAAGACTGTGGGCACCTTTTATGATTAAAAAGGGCCCAAGACTTAAAAACACCCTGATAAAATGGAGGTAGCCCATTTAACTTTAAAAATTTAGAATCAATTAAAAACAGAGCAGTATCCAGCCCCAGGTTGTTTGCACGTCTAAAAATGCAGCTGGCCACGTCCCTCCATACTAAAAACTCCGGACCTGTGAGATATTTCTGTAAAAACTGGAGTCTAAAAGTGGTCGTCCGGCTAGCCAGGTGGACGAGGCCCTGTCCCCCCTCCTCTCTGGCTAAAAACAGCACCCCTTGTGGCACCCAGTGTAGACCCCCCCAAAAGAAATCCACCATTTTCTTCTGTAAGTTGGCGAGGAAGCCTGAGGGAGGGTCCAGGCAGGTAAGACGGTGCCACAGCTGGGATGCAATCAGGTTGTTTAAAACCAAAACTCTACCTTTAAAAGACATTTGAGGGAGCAGCCATTTCCATTTGGAAAGTTTCCCCTCTATCTTCTCTGTGACGCCCTCCCAGTTCTTCTGGACGATGCTCTCTTGTCCCAGATAAATCCCCAGGTATTTAAATCCATCTTTCCTCCACACTAGGCTTTGGGGAAGAACTGGGAGGCCGCCACGCCATTCACCGACAGCGAGGGCTTCACTTTTTTTCCAGTTCACCCTCGCTGCCGATGCCTTACTAAAACTTTTCACGATGTTATTTAAAAGGTCTGCATCCCTCTGGTCTTTAATAAAAACAACAACATCGTCGGCATACGCTGATAAAATCATTCTTCTACTAAAACCAGGTAAAACCAGGCCCTCCAGGCTAGAGCGTATTTTGCAGAGAAGGGGTTCCAGGGAGAGTGTATAGAGCATCCCGGACAGAGCACAACCCTGCCGGACTCCTCTATACACTCTAAAAGGAGCACACAGACTGCCGTTTATCTTCAGCACACTCTCAATGTCCCTGTACAACACTTTGATCTTAGCTATGAAACCTGTGCTGAACCCAAACCTCCGCATGACTTTCCAGAGGAAGTTGTGCTCAACGCGGTCAAAAGCCTTTTCCTGGTCTAGAGAAATCAGGCCAGTGTTATTGCCCAATGAGCTGGAGACCTCCAAAACATCTCGAATGAGGTAGACATTGTCCACCATGGACCTGCCGGGCACACAGTAGGTCTGGTCCCGATGGATGACCTGCTCCATAGCTTCCCTCAGCCTGGAGGCAAAGACCTTGGACAGGAGCTTGTAATCCACACACAGCAGGGACACAGGGCGCCAGTTGCCGATGTCCTGCGGGTTTCCCTTTTTTGGCAGTAGCGTTATTACTGCCCTGCGGCAGGACATCGGCATGGAACCAGAGGCCAGACTGTCATTTAGCACCTCTAGGATGTCATCGCCGAGGATGTCCCAGAACGCCTTGTAAAATTCGGCCGAGAGGCCGTCAATTCCCGGGGCACGCCCTCCCTGCATGCCCATCAAGGCGGCCCTTAGCTCCCCTGGGCTTATTGGCCTGTCCAGCATTGCGTTGGTCTCTTCCTGGACCTGAGGAAGCTCACTGCAGAGCTCATCCATCAGTGCCTCCTCCTCCCCGTGCTCGCTGGTATATAGGGAGGAGAAGAAAGCCACAGCTCGCTTCCTAATCTGGCATGGTTCCACAACCGGCTGCCCTGCGTCACCTAACAGTGAGTGGATCACCCTCCCCTGCCCACTCTTCTTCTCCAGGCCGAAGAAGAAGCTAGAGGGAGTGTCCATCTCTGTGATGGTCTGAAATCGGGACCTGACCAGTGCACCCTGGACTTTAACGTTAAACAGGTCGGCCAGAGCCATTTTTTTCCCTTTGAGGACTTCAAAATGTCCTCGATCTCCTGTGGACTCGCTTAAATGTTCTAGTTCCACTATCTCAGTTTCCAGGTCCTTCATAGATCTAGCGATGTCTCTGGTGACGTTGAAGGTGTGCTGTTGACAGAGGAGCCCAATCTCAATCTTCCCGTGGTCCCACCACTGTTTAAGACTGCTAAACTCACTCTTCCTCAGCCTAAAAACACCCCAGAAGTATACAAAGACCTCTCTAAAATTTTTATCACTAGTTAATACAGAGTTAAAATGCCAATATGCACTTCTAGGTAAAACGTTTCCAATAAAAACATTACATAAAAGCAAAGAATGATCAGTAAAAACAGCAGGGACAATACTGCACATCTTAAAAATATTAAAATGTTGCTTAAAAACATAAAAACGATCTAACCTGGCTGAGGAGATCCTACCTTCTCTAAAAAGGGACCACGTGTACTGTCGGCAGTCTGCATGCATCCTTCTCCACACATCCACCAGACCATGAGATTGGACCAGCTGCCTCAGAACGCGCTGGGAAGCTGGATGTGGCTCTGCGTGATTACGGTCTTTCAACTCATTTTCCGTACAGTTAAAATCCCCCCCCAAAAATAAAAAATCCTCCGGGGCACAGCCATTTAAAACATTATCAATTTTTTGTAAAAACAGCTTCCTCTCTGCACCGATTGTTGGAGCATACACATTGATAAAAACAACAGTAAAAAGGTCGAACCGTGCCTTGACTAAGAACAACCTCCCCTCGATGATGTGTTTGACCTCCAGTGACAGTGGATTAAAAGACCTGGAGAAGAGGAAGCCCACTCCTCCACTGAGGTTGGTATTGTGGCTTAGGAGGACTTCCCCTTCCCACTCCCTCATCCAGTCGGCCTCGTTGG